>NW_026975163.1:0-146236 GCF_030014295.1 Loxodonta africana | reverse complement strand
CACTGAGATACACACAATCTGACGTTGCCTCTGAGCTCCGTTGCTGGCAAAGAACTGAAACTGACATACACTCCTGTGGGGAAACACAGGGCTTTGCTAGGATTTCTCTAGGCAGTCTGTTTTCCCTGGGCCTCACTGTAGCAACACTATCTCGCCAGGGCAACACTGCATGGGATTTCCTCTGCCAGGAAAGAGCTGCTGCTTTGTAGTTTGTGCTGGGAAACCTTGCTTCGGCAAGTGCCAATTGACCGCATTCAGGCAGAAAGAAAAGAGAATCGCAAGAGGCCTTTTCTCGCCGGCTGCTCTGCCAAGCCCTTCCAGCTAAAACTATGCCGTTGCTCCTCTGGAAGGATCCCTGCACCGCGACGTAGTTTTTCAGAAGAAGCCTTGCGTTTGCAAGAGCAAAGGAGGAATTCGTTGCAGGAAAGAGGAAGGAAAGAAAGTTTCTCTCCCTCTGCCTGCTTTGCTCAGAGGACTGGATGAAGTTAGGAGGTTCTCCCTTTCACTGAGAAACGTGCAGGCTGCTGTTGCCTGGGCGCTCTCTTCTTTGCAAAAGAGTCTGCAGTTCCAGGCTTTGAACCGTGGAAAGGCGCCAGGCTCTGCTAAGATTTCCCCCGGCGCTTCGTTTGCCCTGGGCCAAAGCGAGCCTTCACAATAGCTGAACGCTAACACTGCATACTCGTTCCACTTCCAGAACAGGGCTACCGCGAGGCAGTTCTCCGGGGGAAAACGGCCCTTCGCGAAGGGCAGATCTGCCGAGCTCACTTCGGGAAAGCGAAAGCAAAGGACGCTTTTCTCCCTCTAACCGCTTTCGTCAGAGGAACGGGGGAAGTCACAGTGTTCTTTCTCTCACTGAGATACACACAATCTGACGTTGCCTCTGAGCTCCGTTGCTGGCAAAGAACTGAAACTGACATACACTCCTGTGGGGAAACACAGGGCTTTGCTAGGATTTCTCCAGGCAGTCTGTTTTCCCTGGGCCTCACTGTAGCAACACTATCTCGCCAGGGCAACACTGCATGGGATTTCCTCTGCCAGGAAAGAGCTGCTGCTTTGTAGATTGTGCTGGGAAACCTTGCTTTGGCAAGTGCCAATTGACCGCATTCAGGCAGAAAGAAAAGAGAATCGCAAGAGGCCTTTTCTCGCCGGCTGCTCTGCCAAGCCCTTCCAGCTAAAACTATGCCGTTGCTCCTCTGGAAGGATCCCTGCACCGCCACGTAGTTTTTCAGAAGAAGCCTTGCGTTTGCAAGAGCAAAGGAGGAATTCGTTGCAGGAAAGAGGAAGGAAAGAAAGTTTCTCTCCCTCTGCCTGCTTTGCTCAGAGGACTGGATGAAGTTAGGAAGTTCTCCCTTTCACTGAGAAACGTGCAGGCTGCTGTTGCCTGGGCGCTCTCTTCTTTGCAAAAGAGTCTGCAGTTCCACGCTTTGAACCGTGGAAAGGCGCCGGGCTCTGCTAAGATTTCCCCCGGCGCTTCGTTTGCCCTGGGCCAAAGCGAGCCTTCACAATAGCTGAACGCTAACACTGCATACTCGTTCCACTTCCAGAACAGGGCTACCGCGAGGCAGTTCTCCGGGGGAAAACGGCCCTTCGCGAAGGGCAGATCTGCCGAGCTCACTGCGGGAAAGCGAAAGCAAAGGACGCTTTTCTCCCTCTAACCGCTTTCGTCAGAGGAACGGGGGAAGTCACAGTGTTCTTTCTCTCACTGAGATACACACAATCTGACGTTGCCTCTGAGCTCCGTTGCTGGCAAAGAACTGAAACTGACATACATTCCTGTGGGGAAACACAGGGCTTTGCTAGGATTTCCCTAGGCAGTCTGTTTTCCCTGGGCCTCGCTGTAGCAACACTATTTCACCAGGGCAACACTGCATGGGATTTCCTCTGCCAGGAGAGAGCTGCTGCTTTGTAGTTTGTGCTGGGAAACCTTGCTTTGGCGAGTGCCAATTGACCGCATTCAGGCAGAAAGAAAAGAGAATCGCAAGAGGCCTTTTCTCGCCGGCTGCTCTGCCAAGCCCTTCCAGCTAAAACTATGCCGTTGCTCCTCTGGAAGGATCCCTGCACCGCGACGTAGTTTTTCAGAAGAAGCCTTGCGTTTGCAAGAGCAAAGGAGGAATTCGTTGCAGGAAAGAGGAAGGAAAGAAAGTTTCTCTCCCTCTGCCTGCTTTGCTCAGAGGACTGGATGAAGTTAGGAGGTTCTCCCTTTCACTGAGAAACGTGCAGGCTGCTGTTGCCTGGGCGCTCTCTTCTTTGCAAAAGAGTCTGCAGTTCCAGGCTTTGAACCGTGGAAAGGCGCCGGGCTCTGCTAAGATTTCCCCCGGCGCTTCGTTTGCCCTGGGCCAAAGCGAGCCTTCACAATAGCTGAACGCTAACACTGCATACTCGTTCCACTTCCAGAACAGGGCTACCGCGAGGCAGTTCTCCAGGGGAAAACGGCCCTTCGCGAAGGGCAGATCTGCCGAGCTCACTTCGGGAAAGCGAAAGCAAAGGACGCTTTTCTCCCTCTAACCGCTTTCGTCAGAGGAACGGGGGAAGTCACAGTGTTCTTTCTCTCACTGAGATACACACAATCTGACGTTGCCTCTGAGCTCCGTTGCTGGCAAAGAACTGAAACTGACATACACTCCTGTGGGGAAACACAGGGCTTTGCTAGGATTTCCCTAGTTAGTCTGTTTTCCCTGGGCCTCGCTGTAGCAACACTATTTCACCAGGGCAACACTGCATGGGATTTCCTCTGCCAGGAGAGAGCTGCTGCTTTGTAGTTTGTGCTGGGAAACCTTGCTTTGGCGAGTGCCAATTGACCGCATTCAGGCAGAAAGAAAAGAGAATCGCAAGAGGCCTTTTCTCGCCGGCTGCTCTGCCAAGCCCTTCCAGCTAAAACTATGCCGTTGCTCCTCTGGAAGGATCCCTGCACCGCGACGTAGTTTTTCAGAAGAAGCCTTGCGTTTGCAAGAGCAAAGGAGGAATTCGTTGCAGGAAAGAGGAAGGAAAGAAAGTTTCTCTCCCTCTGCCTGCTTTGCTCAGAGGACTGGATGAAGTTAGGAAGTTCTCCCTTTCACTGAGAAACGTGCAGGCTGCTGTTGCCTGGGCGCTCTCTTCTTTGCAAAAGAGTCTGCAGTTCCAGGCTTTGAACCGTGGAAAGGCGCCAGGCTCTGCTAAGCTTTCCCCCGGCGCTTCGTTTGCCCTGGGCCAAAGCGAGCCTTCACAATAGCTGAACGCTAACACTGCATACTCGTTCCACTTCCAGAACAGGGCTACCGCGAGGCAGTTCTCCGGGGGAAAACGGCCCTTCGCGAAGGGCAGATCTGCCGAGCTCACTTCGGGAAAGCGAAAGCAAAGGACGCTTTTCTCCCTCTAACCGCTTTCGTCAGAGGAACGGGGGAAGTCACAGTGTTCTTTCTCTCACTGAGATACACACAATCTGACGTTGCCTCTGAGCTCCGTTGCTGGCAAAGAACTGAAACTGACATACATTCCTGTGGGGAAACACAGGGCTTTGCTAGGATTTCCCTAGGCAGTCTGTTTTCCCTGGGCCTCGCTGTAGCAACACTATTTCACCAGGGCAACACTGCATGGGATTTCCTCTGCCAGGAGAGAGCTGCTGCTTTGTAGTTTGTGCTGGGAAACCTTGCTTTGGCGAGTGCCAATTGACCGCATTCAGGCAGAAAGAAAAGAGAATCGCAAGAGGCCTTTTCTCGCCGGCTGCTCTGCCAAGCCCTTCCAGCTAAAACTATGCCGTTGCTCCTCTGGAAGGATCCCTGCACCGCGACGTAGTTTTTCAGAAGAAGCCTTGCGTTTGCAAGAGCAAAGGAGGAATTCGTTGCAGGAAAGAGGAAGGAAAGAAAGTTTCTCTCCCTCTGCCTGCTTTGCTCAGAGGACTGGATGAAGTTAGGAGGTTCTCCCTTTCACTGAGAAACGTGCAGGCTGCTGTTGCCTGGGCGCTCTCTTCTTTGCAAAAGAGTCTGCAGTTCCAGGCTTTGAACCGTGGAAAGGCGCCGGGCTCTGCTAAGATTTCCCCCGGCGCTTCGTTTGCCCTGGGCCAAAGCGAGCCTTCACAATAGCTGAACGCTAACACTGCATACTCGTTCCACTTCCAGAACAGGGCTACCGCGAGGCAGTTCTCCAGGGGAAAACGGCCCTTCGCGAAGGGCAGATCTGCCGAGCTCACTTCGGGAAAGCGAAAGCAAAGGACGCTTTTCTCCCTCTAACCGCTTTCGTCAGAGGAACGGGGGAAGTCACAGTGTTCTTTCTCTCACTGAGATACACACAATCTGACGTTGCCTCTGAGCTCCGTTGCTGGCAAAGAACTGAAACTGACATACACTCCTGTGGGGAAACACAGGGCTTTGCTAGGATTTCTCCAGGCAGTCTGTTTTCCCTGGGCCTCACTGTAGCAACACTATCTCGCCAGGGCAACACTGCATGGGATTTCCTCTGCCAGGAGAGAGCTGCTGCTTTGTAGATTGTGCTGGGAAACCTTGCTTTGGCAAGTGCCAATTGACCGCATTCAGGCAGAAAGAAAAGAGAATCGCAAGAGGCCTTTTCTCGCCGGCTGCTCTGCCAAGCCCTTCCAGCTAAAACTATGCCGTTGCTCCTCTGGAAGGATCCCTGCACCGCGACGTAGTTTTTCAGAAGAAGCCTTGCGTTTGCAAGAGCAAAGGAGGAATTCGTTGCAGGAAAGAGGAAGGAAAGAAAGTTTCTCTCCCTCTGCCTGCTTTGCTCAGAGGACTGGATGAAGTTAGGAAGTTCTCCCTTTCACTGAGAAACGTGCAGGCTGCTGTTGCCTGGGCGCTCTCTTCTTTGCAAAAGAGTCTGCAGTTCCACGCTTTGAACCGTGGAAAGGCGCCGGGCTCTGCTAAGATTTCCCCCGGCGCTTCGTTTGCCCTGGGCCAAAGCGAGCCTTCACAATAGCTGAACGCTAACACTGCATACTCGTTCCACTTCCAGAACAGGGCTACCGCGAGGCAGTTCTCCGGGGGAAAACGGCCCTTCGCGAAGGGCAGATCTGCCGAGCTCACTGCGGGAAAGCGAAAGCAAAGGACGCTTTTCTCCCTCTAACCGCTTTCGTCAGAGGAACGGGGGAAGTCACAGTGTTCTTTCTCTCACTGAGATACACACAATCTGACGTTGCCTCTGAGCTCCGTTGCTGGCAAAGAACTGAAACTGACATACATTCCTGTGGGGAAACACAGGGCTTTGCTAGGATTTCCCTAGGCAGTCTGTTTTCCCTGGGCCTCGCTGTAGCAACACTATTTCACCAGGGCAACACTGCATGGGATTTCCTCTGCCAGGAGAGAGCTGCTGCTTTGTAGTTTGTGCTGGGAAACCTTGCTTTGGCGAGTGCCAATTGACCGCATTCAGGCAGAAAGAAAAGAGAATCGCAAGAGGCCTTTTCTCGCCGGCTGCTCTGCCAAGCCCTTCCAGCTAAAACTATGCCGTTGCTCCTCTGGAAGGATCCCTGCACCGCCACGTAGTTTTTCAGAAGAAGCCTTGCGTTTGCAAGAGCAAAGGAGGAATTCGTTGCAGGAAAGAGGAAGGAAAGAAAGTTTCTCTCCCTCTGCCTGCTTTGCTCAGAGGACTGGATGAAGTTAGGAGGTTCTCCCTTTCACTGAGAAACGTGCAGGCTGCTGTTGCCTGGGCGCTCTCTTCTTTGCAAAAGAGTCTGCAGTTCCAGGCTTTGAACCGTGGAAAGGCGCCAGGCTCTGCTAAGATTTCCCCCGGCGCTTCGTTTGCCCTGGGCCAAAGCGAGCCTTCACAATAGCTGAACGCTAACACTGCATACTCGTTCCACTTCCAGAACAGGGCTACCGCGAGGCAGTTCTCCGGGGGAAAACGGCCCTTCGCGAAGGGCAGATCTGCCGAGCTCACTTCGGGAAAGCGAAAGCAAAGGACGCTTTTCTCCCTCTAACCGCTTTCGTCAGAGGAACGGGGGAAGTCACAGTGTTCTTTCTCTCACTGAGATACACACAATCTGACGTTGCCTCTGAGCTCCGTTGCTGGCAAAGAACTGAAACTGACATACACTCCTGTGGGGAAACACAGGGCTTTGCTAGGATTTCTCCAGGCAGTCTGTTTTCCCTGGGCCTCACTGTAGCAACACTATCTCGCCAGGGCAACACTGCATGGGATTTCCTCTGCCAGGAGAGAGCTGCTGCTTTGTAGATTGTGCTGGGAAACCTTGCTTTGGCAAGTGCCAATTGACCGCATTCAGGCAGAAAGAAAAGAGAATCGCAAGAGGCCTTTTCTCGCCGGCTGCTCTGCCAAGCCCTTCCAGCTAAAACTATGCCGTTGCTCCTCTGGAAGGATCCCTGCACCGCGACGTAGTTTTTCAGAAGAAGCCTTGCGTTTGCAAGAGCAAAGGAGGAATTCGTTGCAGGAAAGAGGAAGGAAAGAAAGTTTCTCTCCCTCTGCCTGCTTTGCTCAGAGGACTGGATGAAGTTAGGAAGTTCTCCCTTTCACTGAGAAACGTGCAGGCTGCTGTTGCCTGGGCGCTCTCTTCTTTGCAAAAGAGTCTGCAGTTCCACGCTTTGAACCGTGGAAAGGCGCCGGGCTCTGCTAAGATTTCCCCCGGCGCTTCGTTTGCCCTGGGCCAAAGCGAGCCTTCACAATAGCTGAACGCTAACACTGCATACTCGTTCCACTTCCAGAACAGGGCTACCGCGAGGCAGTTCTCCGGGGGAAAACGGCCCTTCGCGAAGGGCAGATCTGCCGAGCTCACTTCGGGAAAGCGAAAGCAAAGGACGCTTTTCTCCCTCTAACCGCTTTCGTCAGAGGAACGGGGGAAGTCACAGTGTTCTTTCTCTCACTGAGATACACACAATCTGACGTTGCCTCTGAGCTCCGTTGCTGGCAAAGAACTGAAACTGACATACATTCCTGTGGGGAAACACAGGGCTTTGCTAGGATTTCCCTAGGCAGTCTGTTTTCCCTGGGCCTCGCTGTAGCAACACTATTTCACCAGGGCAACACTGCATGGGATTTCCTCTGCCAGGAGAGAGCTGCTGCTTTGTAGTTTGTGCTGGGAAACCTTGCTTTGGCGAGTGCCAATTGACCGCATTCAGGCAGAAAGAAAAGAGAATCGCAAGAGGCCTTTTCTCGCCGGCTGCTCTGCCAAGCCCTTCCAGCTAAAACTATGCCGTTGCTCCTCTGGAAGGATCCCTGCACCGCGACGTAGTTTTTCAGAAGAAGCCTTGCGTTTGCAAGAGCAAAGGAGGAATTCGTTGCAGGAAAGAGGAAGGAAAGAAAGTTTCTCTCCCTCTGCCTGCTTTGCTCAGAGGACTGGATGAAGTTAGGAAGTTCTCCCTTTCACTGAGAAACGTGCAGGCTGCTGTTGCCTGGGCGCTCTCTTCTTTGCAAAAGAGTCTGCAGTTCCACGCTTTGAACCGTGGAAAGGCGCCGGGCTCTGCTAAGATTTCCCCCGGCGCTTCGTTTGCCCTGGGCCAAAGCGAGCCTTCACAATAGCTGAACGCTAACACTGCATACTCGTTCCACTTCCAGAACAGGGCTACCGCGAGGCAGTTCTCCGGGGGAAAACGGCCCTTCGCGAAGGGCAGATCTGCCGAGCTCACTGCGGGAAAGCGAAAGCAAAGGACGCTTTTCTCCCTCTAACCGCTTTCGTCAGAGGAACGGGGGAAGTCACAGTGTTCTTTCTCTCACTGAGATACACACAATCTGACGTTGCCTCTGAGCTCCGTTGCTGGCAAAGAACTGAAACTGACATACACTCCTGTGGGGAAACACAGGGCTTTGCTAGGATTTCTCTAGGCAGTCTGTTTTCCCTGGGCCTCACTGTAGCAACACTATCTCGCCAGGGCAACACTGCATGGGATTTCCTCTGCCAGGAAAGAGCTGCTGCTTTGTAGATTGTGCTGGGAAACCTTGCTTTGGCAAGTGCCAATTGACCGCATTCAGGCAGAAAGAAAAGAGAATCGCAAGAGGCCTTTTCTCGCCGGCTGCTCTGCCAAGCCCTTCCAGCTAAAACTATGCCGTTGCTCCTCTGGAAGGATCCCTGCACCGCCACGTAGTTTTTCAGAAGAAGCCTTGCGTTTGCAAGAGCAAAGGAGGAATTCGTTGCAGGAAAGAGGAAGGAAAGAAAGTTTCTCTCCCTCTGCCTGCTTTGCTCAGAGGACTGGATGAAGTTAGGAAGTTCTCCCTTTCACTGAGAAACGTGCAGGCTGCTGTTGCCTGGGCGCTCTCTTCTTTGCAAAAGAGTCTGCAGTTCCACGCTTTGAACCGTGGAAAGGCGCCGGGCTCTGCTAAGATTTCCCCCGGCGCTTCGTTTGCCCTGGGCCAAAGCGAGCCTTCACAATAGCTGAACGCTAACACTGCATACTCGTTCCACTTCCAGAACAGGGCTACCGCGAGGCAGTTCTCCGGGGGAAAACGGCCCTTCGCGAAGGGCAGATCTGCCGAGCTCACTGCGGGAAAGCGAAAGCAAAGGACGCTTTTCTCCCTCTAACCGCTTTCGTCAGAGGAACGGGGGAAGTCACAGTGTTCTTTCTCTCACTGAGATACACACAATCTGACGTTGCCTCTGAGCTCCGTTGCTGGCAAAGAACTGAAACTGACATACATTCCTGTGGGGAAACACAGGGCTTTGCTAGGATTTCCCTAGGCAGTCTGTTTTCCCTGGGCCTCGCTGTAGCAACACTATTTCACCAGGGCAACACTGCATGGGATTTCCTCTGCCAGGAGAGAGCTGCTGCTTTGTAGTTTGTGCTGGGAAACCTTGCTTTGGCGAGTGCCAATTGACCGCATTCAGGCAGAAAGAAAAGAGAATCGCAAGAGGCCTTTTCTCGCCGGCTGCTCTGCCAAGCCCTTCCAGCTAAAACTATGCCGTTGCTCCTCTGGAAGGATCCCTGCACCGCCACGTAGTTTTTCAGAAGAAGCCTTGCGTTTGCAAGAGCAAAGGAGGAATTCGTTGCAGGAAAGAGGAAGGAAAGAAAGTTTCTCTCCCTCTGCCTGCTTTGCTCAGAGGACTGGATGAAGTTAGGAGGTTCTCCCTTTCACTGAGAAACGTGCAGGCTGCTGTTGCCTGGGCGCTCTCTTCTTTGCAAAAGAGTCTGCAGTTCCAGGCTTTGAACCGTGGAAAGGCGCCGGGCTCTGCTAAGATTTCCCCTGGCGCTTCGTTTGCCCTGGGCCAAAGCGAGCCTTCACAATAGCTGAACGCTAACACTGCATACTCGTTCCACTTCCAGAACAGGGCTACCGCGAGGCAGTTCTCCAGGGGAAAACGGCCCTTCGCGAAGGGCAGATCTGCCGAGCTCACTTCGGGAAAGCGAAAGCAAAGGACGCTTTTCTCCCTCTAACCGCTTTCGTCAGAGGAACGGGGGAAGTCACAGTGTTCTTTCTCTCACTGAGATACACACAATCTGACGTTGCCTCTGAGCTCCGTTGCTGGCAAAGAACTGAAACTGACATACATTCCTGTGGGGAAACACAGGGCTTTGCTAGGATTTCCCTAGGCAGTCTGTTTTCCCTGGGCCTCGCTGTAGCAACACTATTTCACCAGGGCAACACTGCATGGGATTTCCTCTGCCAGGAGAGAGCTGCTGCTTTGTAGTTTGTGCTGGGAAACCTTGCTTCGGCAAGTGCCAATTGACCGCATTCAGGCAGAAAGAAAAGAGAATCGCAAGAGGCCTTTTCTCGCCGGCTGCTCTGCCAAGCCCTTCCAGCTAAAACTATGCCGTTGCTCCTCTGGAAGGATCCCTGCACCGCGACGTAGTTTTTCAGAAGAAGCCTTGCGTTTGCAAGAGCAAAGGAGGAATTCGTTGCAGGAAAGAGGAAGGAAAGAAAGTTTCTCTCCCTCTGCCTGCTTTGCTCAGAGGACTGGATGAAGTTAGGAGGTTCTCCCTTTCACTGAGAAACGTGCAGGCTGCTGTTGCCTGGGCGCTCTCTTCTTTGCAAAAGAGTCTGCAGTTCCAGGCTTTGAACCGTGGAAAGGCGCCAGGCTCTGCTAAGATTTCCCCCGGCGCTTCGTTTGCCCTGGGCCAAAGCGAGCCTTCACAATAGCTGAACGCTAACACTGCATACTCGTTCCACTTCCAGAACAGGGCTACCGCGAGGCAGTTCTCCGGGGGAAAACGGCCCTTCGCGAAGGGCAGATCTGCCGAGCTCACTTCGGGAAAGCGAAAGCAAAGGACGCTTTTCTCCCTCTAACCGCTTTCGTCAGAGGAACGGGGGAAGTCACAGTGTTCTTTCTCTCACTGAGATACACACAATCTGACGTTGCCTCTGAGCTCCGTTGCTGGCAAAGAACT
Organism: Loxodonta africana; assembly: GCF_030014295.1. NCBI lineage: Eukaryota > Metazoa > Chordata > Mammalia > Proboscidea > Elephantidae > Loxodonta > Loxodonta africana. The sequence goes on along the minus strand of NW_026975163.1, from coordinate 135,980 downwards.
GAAACTGACATACATTCCTGTGGGGAAACACAGGGCTTTGCTAGGATTTCCCTAGGCAGTCTGTTTTCCCTGGGCCTCGCTGTAGCAACACTATTTCACCAGGGCAACACTGCATGGGATTTCCTCTGCCAGGAGAGAGCTGCTGCTTTGTAGTTTGTGCTGGGAAACCTTGCTTTGGCGAGTGCCAATTGACCGCATTCAGGCAGAAAGAAAAGAGAATCGCAAGAGGCCTTTTCTCGCCGGCTGCTCTGCCAAGCCCTTCCAGCTAAAACTATGCCGTTGCTCCTCTGGAAGGATCCCTGCACCGCGACGTAGTTTTTCAGAAGAAGCCTTGCGTTTGCAAGAGCAAAGGAGGAATTCGTTGCAGGAAAGAGGAAGGAAAGAAAGTTTCTCTCCCTCTGCCTGCTTTGCTCAGAGGACTGGATGAAGTTAGGAAGTTCTCCCTTTCACTGAGAAACGTGCAGGCTGCTGTTGCCTGGGCGCTCTCTTCTTTGCAAAAGAGTCTGCAGTTCCACGCTTTGAACCGTGGAAAGGCGCCGGGCTCTGCTAAGATTTCCCCCGGCGCTTCGTTTGCCCTGGGCCAAAGCGAGCCTTCACAATAGCTGAACGCTAACACTGCATACTCGTTCCACTTCCAGAACAGGGCTACCGCGAGGCAGTTCTCCGGGGGAAAACGGCCCTTCGCGAAGGGCAGATCTGCCGAGCTCACTGCGGGAAAGCGAAAGCAAAGGACGCTTTTCTCCCTCTAACCGCTTTCGTCAGAGGAACGGGGGAAGTCACAGTGTTCTTTCTCTCACTGAGATACACACAATCTGACGTTGCCTCTGAGCTCCGTTGCTGGCAAAGAACTGAAACTGACATACACTCCTGTGGGGAAACACAGGGCTTTGCTAGGATTTCTCTAGGCAGTCTGTTTTCCCTGGGCCTCACTGTAGCAACACTATCTCGCCAGGGCAACACTGCATGGGATTTCCTCTGCCAGGAAAGAGCTGCTGCTTTGTAGTTTGTGCTGGGAAACCTTGCTTCGGCAAGTGCCAATTGACCGCATTCAGGCAGAAAGAAAAGAGAATCGCAAGAGGCCTTTTCTCGCCGGCTGCTCTGCCAAGCCCTTCCAGCTAAAACTATGCCGTTGCTCCTCTGGAAGGATCCCTGCACCGCGACGTAGTTTTTCAGAAGAAGCCTTGCGTTTGCAAGAGCAAAGGAGGAATTCGTTGCAGGAAAGAGGAAGGAAAGAAAGTTTCTCTCCCTCTGCCTGCTTTGCTCAGAGGACTGGATGAAGTTAGGAGGTTCTCCCTTTCACTGAGAAACGTGCAGGCTGCTGTTGCCTGGGCGCTCTCTTCTTTGCAAAAGAGTCTGCAGTTCCAGGCTTTGAACCGTGGAAAGGCGCCAGGCTCTGCTAAGATTTCCCCCGGCGCTTCGTTTGCCCTGGGCCAAAGCGAGCCTTCACAATAGCTGAACGCTAACACTGCATACTCGTTCCACTTCCAGAACAGGGCTACCGCGAGGCAGTTCTCCGGGGGAAAACGGCCCTTCGCGAAGGGCAGATCTGCCGAGCTCACTTCGGGAAAGCGAAAGCAAAGGACGCTTTTCTCCCTCTAACCGCTTTCGTCAGAGGAACGGGGGAAGTCACAGTGTTCTTTCTCTCACTGAGATACACACAATCTGACGTTGCCTCTGAGCTCCGTTGCTGGCAAAGAACTGAAACTGACATACACTCCTGTGGGGAAACACAGGGCTTTGCTAGGATTTCTCCAGGCAGTCTGTTTTCCCTGGGCCTCACTGTAGCAACACTATCTCGCCAGGGCAACACTGCATGGGATTTCCTCTGCCAGGAGAGAGCTGCTGCTTTGTAGATTGTGCTGGGAAACCTTGCTTTGGCAAGTGCCAATTGACCGCATTCAGGCAGAAAGAAAAGAGAATCGCAAGAGGCCTTTTCTCGCCGGCTGCTCTGCCAAGCCCTTCCAGCTAAAACTATGCCGTTGCTCCTCTGGAAGGATCCCTGCACCGCCACGTAGTTTTTCAGAAGAAGCCTTGCGTTTGCAAGAGCAAAGGAGGAATTCGTTGCAGGAAAGAGGAAGGAAAGAAAGTTTCTCTCCCTCTGCCTGCTTTGCTCAGAGGACTGGATGAAGTTAGGAAGTTCTCCCTTTCACTGAGAAACGTGCAGGCTGCTGTTGCCTGGGCGCTCTCTTCTTTGCAAAAGAGTCTGCAGTTCCACGCTTTGAACCGTGGAAAGGCGCCGGGCTCTGCTAAGATTTCCCCCGGCGCTTCGTTTGCCCTGGGCCAAAGCGAGCCTTCACAATAGCTGAACGCTAACACTGCATACTCGTTCCACTTCCAGAACAGGGCTACCGCGAGGCAGTTCTCCGGGGGAAAACGGCCCTTCGCGAAGGGCAGATCTGCCGAGCTCACTGCGGGAAAGCGAAAGCAAAGGACGCTTTTCTCCCTCTAACCGCTTTCGTCAGAGGAACGGGGGAAGTCACAGTGTTCTTTCTCTCACTGAGATACACACAATCTGACGTTGCCTCTGAGCTCCGTTGCTGGCAAAGAACTGAAACTGACATACATTCCTGTGGGGAAACACAGGGCTTTGCTAGGATTTCCCTAGGCAGTCTGTTTTCCCTGGGCCTCGCTGTAGCAACACTATTTCACCAGGGCAACACTGCATGGGATTTCCTCTGCCAGGAGAGAGCTGCTGCTTTGTAGTTTGTGCTGGGAAACCTTGCTTTGGCGAGTGCCAATTGACCGCATTCAGGCAGAAAGAAAAGAGAATCGCAAGAGGCCTTTTCTCGCCGGCTGCTCTGCCAAGCCCTTCCAGCTAAAACTATGCCGTTGCTCCTCTGGAAGGATCCCTGCACCGCGACGTAGTTTTTCAGAAGAAGCCTTGCGTTTGCAAGAGCAAAGGAGGAATTCGTTGCAGGAAAGAGGAAGGAAAGAAAGTTTCTCTCCCTCTGCCTGCTTTGCTCAGAGGACTGGATGAAGTTAGGAAGTTCTCCCTTTCACTGAGAAACGTGCAGGCTGCTGTTGCCTGGGCGCTCTCTTCTTTGCAAAAGAGTCTGCAGTTCCACGCTTTGAACCGTGGAAAGGCGCCGGGCTCTGCTAAGATTTCCCCCGGCGCTTCGTTTGCCCTGGGCCAAAGCGAGCCTTCACAATAGCTGAACGCTAACACTGCATACTCGTTCCACTTCCAGAACAGGGCTACCGCGAGGCAGTTCTCCGGGGGAAAACGGCCCTTCGCGAAGGGCAGATCTGCCGAGCTCACTGCGGGAAAGCGAAAGCAAAGGACGCTTTTCTCCCTCTAACCGCTTTCGTCAGAGGAACGGGGGAAGTCACAGTGTTCTTTCTCTCACTGAGATACACACAATCTGACGTTGCCTCTGAGCTCCGTTGCTGGCAAAGAACTGAAACTGACATACACTCCTGTGGGGAAACACAGGGCTTTGCTAGGATTTCTCTAGGCAGTCTGTTTTCCCTGGGCCTCACTGTAGCAACACTATCTCGCCAGGGCAACACTGCATGGGATTTCCTCTGCCAGGAAAGAGCTGCTGCTTTGTAGATTGTGCTGGGAAACCTTGCTTTGGCAAGTGCCAATTGACCGCATTCAGGCAGAAAGAAAAGAGAATCGCAAGAGGCCTTTTCTCGCCGGCTGCTCTGCCAAGCCCTTCCAGCTAAAACTATGCCGTTGCTCCTCTGGAAGGATCCCTGCACCGCCACGTAGTTTTTCAGAAGAAGCCTTGCGTTTGCAAGAGCAAAGGAGGAATTCGTTGCAGGAAAGAGGAAGGAAAGAAAGTTTCTCTCCCTCTGCCTGCTTTGCTCAGAGGACTGGATGAAGTTAGGAAGTTCTCCCTTTCACTGAGAAACGTGCAGGCTGCTGTTGCCTGGGCGCTCTCTTCTTTGCAAAAGAGTCTGCAGTTCCACGCTTTGAACCGTGGAAAGGCGCCGGGCTCTGCTAAGATTTCCCCCGGCGCTTCGTTTGCCCTGGGCCAAAGCGAGCCTTCACAATAGCTGAACGCTAACACTGCATACTCGTTCCACTTCCAGAACAGGGCTACCGCGAGGCAGTTCTCCGGGGGAAAACGGCCCTTCGCGAAGGGCAGATCTGCCGAGCTCACTGCGGGAAAGCGAAAGCAAAGGACGCTTTTCTCCCTCTAACCGCTTTCGTCAGAGGAACGGGGGAAGTCACAGTGTTCTTTCTCTCACTGAGATACACACAATCTGACGTTGCCTCTGAGCTCCGTTGCTGGCAAAGAACTGAAACTGACATACATTCCTGTGGGGAAACACAGGGCTTTGCTAGGATTTCCCTAGGCAGTCTGTTTTCCCTGGGCCTCGCTGTAGCAACACTATTTCACCAGGGCAACACTGCATGGGATTTCCTCTGCCAGGAGAGAGCTGCTGCTTTGTAGTTTGTGCTGGGAAACCTTGCTTTGGCGAGTGCCAATTGACCGCATTCAGGCAGAAAGAAAAGAGAATCGCAAGAGGCCTTTTCTCGCCGGCTGCTCTGCCAAGCCCTTCCAGCTAAAACTATGCCGTTGCTCCTCTGGAAGGATCCCTGCACCGCGACGTAGTTTTTCAGAAGAAGCCTTGCGTTTGCAAGAGCAAAGGAGGAATTCGTTGCAGGAAAGAGGAAGGAAAGAAAGTTTCTCTCCCTCTGCCTGCTTTGCTCAGAGGACTGGATGAAGTTAGGAGGTTCTCCCTTTCACTGAGAAACGTGCAGGCTGCTGTTGCCTGGGCGCTCTCTTCTTTGCAAAAGAGTCTGCAGTTCCAGGCTTTGAACCGTGGAAAGGCGCCGGGCTCTGCTAAGATTTCCCCCGGCGCTTCGTTTGCCCTGGGCCAAAGCGAGCCTTCACAATAGCTGAACGCTAACACTGCATACTCGTTCCACTTCCAGAACAGGGCTACCGCGAGGCAGTTCTCCAGGGGAAAACGGCCCTTCGCGAAGGGCAGATCTGCCGAGCTCACTTCGGGAAAGCGAAAGCAAAGGACGCTTTTCTCCCTCTAACCGCTTTCGTCAGAGGAACGGGGGAAGTCACAGTGTTCTTTCTCTCACTGAGATACACACAATCTGACGTTGCCTCTGAGCTCCGTTGCTGGCAAAGAACTGAAACTGACATACACTCCTGTGGGGAAACACAGGGCTTTGCTAGGATTTCCCTAGTTAGTCTGTTTTCCCTGGGCCTCGCTGTAGCAACACTATTTCACCAGGGCAACACTGCATGGGATTTCCTCTGCCAGGAGAGAGCTGCTGCTTTGTAGTTTGTGCTGGGAAACCTTGCTTTGGCGAGTGCCAATTGACCGCATTCAGGCAGAAAGAAAAGAGAATCGCAAGAGGCCTTTTCTCGCCGGCTGCTCTGCCAAGCCCTTCCAGCTAAAACTATGCCGTTGCTCCTCTGGAAGGATCCCTGCACCGCGACGTAGTTTTTCAGAAGAAGCCTTGCGTTTGCAAGAGCAAAGGAGGAATTCGTTGCAGGAAAGAGGAAGGAAAGAAAGTTTCTCTCCCTCTGCCTGCTTTGCTCAGAGGACTGGATGAAGTTAGGAAGTTCTCCCTTTCACTGAGAAACGTGCAGGCTGCTGTTGCCTGGGCGCTCTCTTCTTTGCAAAAGAGTCTGCAGTTCCAGGCTTTGAACCGTGGAAAGGCGCCAGGCTCTGCTAAGCTTTCCCCCGGCGCTTCGTTTGCCCTGGGCCAAAGCGAGCCTTCACAATAGCTGAACGCTAACACTGCATACTCGTTCCACTTCCAGAACAGGGCTACCGCGAGGCAGTTCTCCGGGGGAAAACGGCCCTTCGCGAAGGGCAGATCTGCCGAGCTCACTTCGGGAAAGCGAAAGCAAAGGACGCTTTTCTCCCTCTAACCGCTTTCGTCAGAGGAACGGGGGAAGTCACAGTGTTCTTTCTCTCACTGAGATACACACAATCTGACGTTGCCTCTGAGCTCCGTTGCTGGCAAAGAACTGAAACTGACATACATTCCTGTGGGGAAACACAGGGCTTTGCTAGGATTTCCCTAGGCAGTCTGTTTTCCCTGGGCCTCGCTGTAGCAACACTATTTCACCAGGGCAACACTGCATGGGATTTCCTCTGCCAGGAGAGAGCTGCTGCTTTGTAGTTTGTGCTGGGAAACCTTGCTTTGGCGAGTGCCAATTGACCGCATTCAGGCAGAAAGAAAAGAGAATCGCAAGAGGCCTTTTCTCGCCGGCTGCTCTGCCAAGCCCTTCCAGCTAAAACTATGCCGTTGCTCCTCTGGAAGGATCCCTGCACCGCGACGTAGTTTTTCAGAAGAAGCCTTGCGTTTGCAAGAGCAAAGGAGGAATTCGTTGCAGGAAAGAGGAAGGAAAGAAAGTTTCTCTCCCTCTGCCTGCTTTGCTCAGAGGACTGGATGAAGTTAGGAGGTTCTCCCTTTCACTGAGAAACGTGCAGGCTGCTGTTGCCTGGGCGCTCTCTTCTTTGCAAAAGAGTCTGCAGTTCCAGGCTTTGAACCGTGGAAAGGCGCCGGGCTCTGCTAAGATTTCCCCCGGCGCTTCGTTTGCCCTGGGCCAAAGCGAGCCTTCACAATAGCTGAACGCTAACACTGCATACTCGTTCCACTTCCAGAACAGGGCTACCGCGAGGCAGTTCTCCAGGGGAAAACGGCCCTTCGCGAAGGGCAGATCTGCCGAGCTCACTTCGGGAAAGCGAAAGCAAAGGACGCTTTTCTCCCTCTAACCGCTTTCGTCAGAGGAACGGGGGAAGTCACAGTGTTCTTTCTCTCACTGAGATACACACAATCTGACGTTGCCTCTGAGCTCCGTTGCTGGCAAAGAACTGAAACTGACATACACTCCTGTGGGGAAACACAGGGCTTTGCTAGGATTTCTCCAGGCAGTCTGTTTTCCCTGGGCCTCACTGTAGCAACACTATCTCGCCAGGGCAACACTGCATGGGATTTCCTCTGCCAGGAGAGAGCTGCTGCTTTGTAGATTGTGCTGGGAAACCTTGCTTTGGCAAGTGCCAATTGACCGCATTCAGGCAGAAAGAAAAGAGAATCGCAAGAGGCCTTTTCTCGCCGGCTGCTCTGCCAAGCCCTTCCAGCTAAAACTATGCCGTTGCTCCTCTGGAAGGATCCCTGCACCGCGACGTAGTTTTTCAGAAGAAGCCTTGCGTTTGCAAGAGCAAAGGAGGAATTCGTTGCAGGAAAGAGGAAGGAAAGAAAGTTTCTCTCCCTCTGCCTGCTTTGCTCAGAGGACTGGATGAAGTTAGGAAGTTCTCCCTTTCACTGAGAAACGTGCAGGCTGCTGTTGCCTGGGCGCTCTCTTCTTTGCAAAAGAGTCTGCAGTTCCACGCTTTGAACCGTGGAAAGGCGCCGGGCTCTGCTAAGATTTCCCCCGGCGCTTCGTTTGCCCTGGGCCAAAGCGAGCCTTCACAATAGCTGAACGCTAACACTGCATACTCGTTCCACTTCCAGAACAGGGCTACCGCGAGGCAGTTCTCCAGGGGAAAACGGCCCTTCGCGAAGGGCAGATCTGCCGAGCTCACTGCGGGAAAGCGAAAGCAAAGGACGCTTTTCTCCCTCTAACCGCTTTCGTCAGAGGAACGGGGGAAGTCACAGTGTTCTTTCTCTCACTGAGATACACACAATCTGACGTTGCCTCTGAGCTCCGTTGCTGGCAAAGAACTGAAACTGACATACATTCCTGTGGGGAAACACAGGGCTTTGCTAGGATTTCCCTAGGCAGTCTGTTTTCCCTGGGCCTCGCTGTAGCAACACTATTTCACCAGGGCAACACTGCATGGGATTTCCTCTGCCAGGAGAGAGCTGCTGCTTTGTAGTTTGTGCTGGGAAACCTTGCTTTGGCGAGTGCCAATTGACCGCATTCAGGCAGAAAGAAAAGAGAATCGCAAGAGGCCTTTTCTCGCCGGCTGCTCTGCCAAGCCCTTCCAGCTAAAACTATGCCGTTGCTCCTCTGGAAGGATCCCTGCACCGCGACGTAGTTTTTCAGAAGAAGCCTTGCGTTTGCAAGAGCAAAGGAGGAATTCGTTGCAGGAAAGAGGAAGGAAAGAAAGTTTCTCTCCCTCTGCCTGCTTTGCTCAGAGGACTGGATGAAGTTAGGAGGTTCTCCCTTTCACTGAGAAACCTGCAGGCTGCTGTTGCCTGGGCGCTCTCTTCTTTGCAAAAGAGTCTGCAGTTCCAGGCTTTGAACCGTGGAAAGGCGCCAGGCTCTGCTAAGATTTCCCCCGGCGCTTCGTTTGCCCTGGGCCAAAGCGAGCCTTCACAATAGCTGAACGCTAACACTGCATACTCGTTCCACTTCCAGAACAGGGCTACCGCGAGGCAGTTCTCCGGGGGAAAACGGCCCTTCGCGAAGGGCAGATCTGCCGAGCTCACTTCGGGAAAGCGAAAGCAAAGGACGCTTTTCTCCCTCTAACCGCTTTCGTCAGAGGAACGGGGGAAGTCACAGTGTTCTTTCTCTCACTGAGATACACACAATCTGACGTTGCCTCTGAGCTCCGTTGCTGGCAAAGAACTGAAACTGACATACACTCCTGTGGGGAAACACAGGGCTTTGCTAGGATTTCTCCAGGCAGTCTGTTTTCCCTGGGCCTCACTGTAGCAACACTATCTCGCCAGGGCAACACTGCATGGGATTTCCTCTGCCAGGAGAGAGCTGCTGCTTTGTAGATTGTGCTGGGAAACCTTGCTTTGGCAAGTGCCAATTGACCGCATTCAGGCAGAAAGAAAAGAGAATCGCAAGAGGCCTTTTCTCGCCGGCTGCTCTGCCAAGCCCTTCCAGCTAAAACTATGCCGTTGCTCCTCTGGAAGGATCCCTGCACCGCGACGTAGTTTTTCAGAAGAAGCCTTGCGTTTGCAAGAGCAAAGGAGGAATTCGTTGCAGGAAAGAGGAAGGAAAGAAAGTTTCTCTCCCTCTGCCTGCTTTGCTCAGAGGACTGGATGAAGTTAGGAAGTTCTCCCTTTCACTGAGAAACGTGCAGGCTGCTGTTGCCTGGGCGCTCTCTTCTTTGCAAAAGAGTCTGCAGTTCCACGCTTTGAACCGTGGAAAGGCGCCGGGCTCTGCTAAGATTTCCCCCGGCGCTTCGTTTGCCCTGGGCCAAAGCGAGCCTTCACAATAGCTGAACGCTAACACTGCATACTCGTTCCACTTCCAGAACAGGGCTACCGCGAGGCAGTTCTCCGGGGGAAAACGGCCCTTCGCGAAGGGCAGATCTGCCGAGCTCACTTCGGGAAAGCGAAAGCAAAGGACGCTTTTCTCCCTCTAACCGCTTTCGTCAGAGGAACGGGGGAAGTCACAGTGTTCTTTCTCTCACTGAGATACACACAATCTGACGTTGCCTCTGAGCTCCGTTGCTGGCAAAGAACTGAAACTGACATACATTCCTGTGGGGAAACACAGGGCTTTGCTAGGATTTCCCTAGGCAGTCTGTTTTCCCTGGGCCTCGCTGTAGCAACACTATTTCACCAGGGCAACACTGCATGGGATTTCCTCTGCCAGGAGAGAGCTGCTGCTTTGTAGTTTGTGCTGGGAAACCTTGCTTTGGCGAGTGCCAATTGACCGCATTCAGGCAGAAAGAAAAGAGAATCGCAAGAGGCCTTTTCTCGCCGGCTGCTCTGCCAAGCCCTTCCAGCTAAAACTATGCCGTTGCTCCTCTGGAAGGATCCCTGCACCGCGACGTAGTTTTTCAGAAGAAGCCTTGCGTTTGCAAGAGCAAAGGAGGAATTCGTTGCAGGAAAGAGGAAGGAAAGAAAGTTTCTCTCCCTCTGCCTGCTTTGCTCAGAGGACTGGATGAAGTTAGGAAGTTCTCCCTTTCACTGAGAAACGTGCAGGCTGCTGTTGCCTGGGCGCTCTCTTCTTTGCAAAAGAGTCTGCAGTTCCACGCTTTGAACCGTGGAAAGGCGCCGGGCTCTGCTAAGATTTCCCCCGGCGCTTCGTTTGCCCTGGGCCAAAGCGAGCCTTCACAATAGCTGAACGCTAACACTGCATACTCGTTCCACTTCCAGAACAGGGCTACCGCGAGGCAGTTCTCCGGGGGAAAACGGCCCTTCGCGAAGGGCAGATCTGCCGAGCTCACTGCGGGAAAGCGAAAGCAAAGGACGCTTTTCTCCCTCTAACCGCTTTCGTCAGAGGAACGGGGGAAGTCACAGTGTTCTTTCTCTCACTGAGATACACACAATCTGACGTTGCCTCTGAGCTCCGTTGCTGGCAAAGAACTGAAACTGACATACACTCCTGTGGGGAAACACAGGGCTTTGCTAGGATTTCTCTAGGCAGTCTGTTTTCCCTGGGCCTCACTGTAGCAACACTATCTCGCCAGGGCAACACTGCATGGGATTTCCTCTGCCAGGAAAGAGCTGCTGCTTTGTAGATTGTGCTGGGAAACCTTGCTTTGGCAAGTGCCAATTGACCGCATTCAGGCAGAAAGAAAAGAGAATCGCAAGAGGCCTTTTCTCGCCGGCTGCTCTGCCAAGCTCTTCCAGCTAAAACTATGCCGTTGCTCCTCTGGAAGGATCCCTGCACCGCCACGTAGTTTTTCAGAAGAAGCCTTGCGTTTGCAAGAGCAAAGGAGGAATTCGTTGCAGGAAAGAGGAAGGAAAGAAAGTTTCTCTCCCTCTGCCTGCTTTGCTCAGAGGACTGGATGAAGTTAGGAAGTTCTCCCTTTCACTGAGAAACGTGCAGGCTGCTGTTGCCTGGGCGCTCTCTTCTTTGCAAAAGAGTCTGCAGTTCCACGCTTTGAACCGTGGAAAGGCGCCGGGCTCTGCTAAGATTTCCCCCGGCGCTTCGTTTGCCCTGGGCCAAAGCGAGCCTTCACAATAGCTGAACGCTAACACTGCATACTCGTTCCACTTCCAGAACAGGGCTACCGCGAGGCAGTTCTCCGGGGGAAAACGGCCCTTCGCGAAGGGCAGATCTGCCGAGCTCACTGCGGGAAAGCGAAAGCAAAGGACGCTTTTCTCCCTCTAACCGCTTTCGTCAGAGGAACGGGGGAAGTCACAGTGTTCTTTCTCTCACTGAGATACACACAATCTGACGTTGCCTCTGAGCTCCGTTGCTGGCAAAGAACTGAAACTGACATACATTCCTGTGGGGAAACACAGGGCTTTGCTAGGATTTCCCTAGGCAGTCTGTTTTCCCTGGGCCTCGCTGTAGCAACACTATTTCACCAGGGCAACACTGCATGGGATTTCCTCTGCCAGGAGAGAGCTGCTGCTTTGTAGTTTGTGCTGGGAAACCTTGCTTTGGCGAGTGCCAATTGACCGCATTCAGGCAGAAAGAAAAGAGAATCGCAAGAGGCCTTTTCTCGCCGGCTGCTCTGCCAAGCCCTTCCAGCTAAAACTATGCCGTTGCTCCTCTGGAAGGATCCCTGCACCGCCACGTAGTTTTTCAGAAGAAGCCTTGCGTTTGCAAGAGCAAAGGAGGAATTCGTTGCAGGAAAGAGGAAGGAAAGAAAGTTTCTCTCCCTCTGCCTGCTTTGCTCAGAGGACTGGATGAAGTTAGGAGGTTCTCCCTTTCACTGAGAAACGTGCAGGCTGCTGTTGCCTGGGCGCTCTCTTCTTTGCAAAAGAGTCTGCAGTTCCACGCTTTGAACCGTGGAAAGGCGCCGGGCTCTGCTAAGATTTCCCCTGGCGCTTCGTTTGCCCTGGGCCAAAGCGAGCCTTCACAATAGCTGAACGCTAACACTGCATACTCGTTCCACTTCCAGAACAGGGCTACCGCGAGGCAGTTCTCCAGGGGAAAACGGCCCTTCGCGAAGGGCAGATCTGCCGAGCTCACTTCGGGAAAGCGAAAGCAAAGGACGCTTTTCTCCCTCTAACCGCTTTCGTCAGAGGAACGGGGGAAGTCACAGTGTTCTTTCTCTCACTGAGATACACACAATCTGACGTTGCCTCTGAGCTCCGTTGCTGGCAAAGAACTGAAACTGACATACACTCCTGTGGGGAAACACAGGGCTTTGCTAGGATTTCTCCAGGCAGTCTGTTTTCCCTGGGCCTCACTGTAGCAACACTATCTCGCCAGGGCAACACTGCATGGGATTTCCTCTGCCAGGAGAGAGCTGCTGCTTTGTAGATTGTGCTGGGAAACCTTGCTTTGGCAAGTGCCAATTGACCGCATTCAGGCAGAAAGAAAAGAGAATCGCAAGAGGCCTTTTCTCGCCGGCTGCTCTGCCAAGCCCTTCCAGCTAAAACTATGCCGTTGCTCCTCTGGAAGGATCCCTGCACCGCCACGTAGTTTTTCAGAAGAAGCCTTGCGTTTGCAAGAGCAAAGGAGGAATTCGTTGCAGGAAAGAGGAAGGAAAGAAAGTTTCTCTCCCTCTGCCTGCTTTGCTCAGAGGACTGGATGAAGTTAGGAAGTTCTCCCTTTCACTGAGAAACGTGCAGGCTGCTGTTGCCTGGGCGCTCTCTTCTTTGCAAAAGAGTCTGCAGTTCCACGCTTTGAACCGTGGAAAGGCGCCGGGCTCTGCTAAGATTTCCCCCGGCGCTTCGTTTGCCCTGGGCCAAAGCGAGCCTTCACAATAGCTGAACGCTAACACTGCATACTCGTTCCACTTCCAGAACAGGGCTACCGCGAGGCAGTTCTCCGGGGGAAAACGGCCCTTCGCGAAGGGCAGATCTGCCGAGCTCACTGCGGGAAAGCGAAAGCAAAGGACGCTTTTCTCCCTCTAACCGCTTTCGTCAGAGGAACGGGGGAAGTCACAGTGTTCTTTCTCTCACTGAGATACACACAATCTGACGTTGCCTCTGAGCTCCGTTGCTGGCAAAGAACTGAAACTGACATACATTCCTGTGGGGAAACACAGGGCTTTGCTAGGATTTCCCTAGGCAGTCTGTTTTCCCTGGGCCTCGCTGTAGCAACACTATTTCACCAGGGCAACACTGCATGGGATTTCCTCTGCCAGGAGAGAGCTGCTGCTTTGTAGTTTGTGCTGGGAAACCTTGCTTCGGCAAGTGCCAATTGACCGCATTCAGGCAGAAAGAAAAGAGAATCGCAAGAGGCCTTTTCTCGCCGGCTGCTCTGCCAAGCCCTTCCAGCTAAAACTATGCCGTTGCTCCTCTGGAAGGATCCCTGCACCGCGACGTAGTTTTTCAGAAGAAGCCTTGCGTTTGCAAGAGCAAAGGAGGAATTCGTTGCAGGAAAGAGGAAGGAAAGAAAGTTTCTCTCCCTCTGCCTGCTTTGCTCAGAGGACTGGATGAAGTTAGGAGGTTCTCCCTTTCACTGAGAAACGTGCAGGCTGCTGTTGCCTGGGCGCTCTCTTCTTTGCAAAAGAGTCTGCAGTTCCAGGCTTTGAACCGTGGAAAGGCGCCAGGCTCTGCTAAGATTTCCCCCGGCGCTTCGTTTGCCCTGGGCCAAAGCGAGCCTTCACAATAGCTGAACGCTAACACTGCATACTCGTTCCACTTCCAGAACAGGGCTACCGCGAGGCAGTTCTCCGGGGGAAAACGGCCCTTCGCGAAGGGCAGATCTGCCGAGCTCACTGCGGGAAAGCGAAAGCAAAGGACGCTTTTCTCCCTCTAACCGCTTTCGTCAGAGGAACGGGGGAAGTCACAGTGTTCTTTCTCTCACTGAGATACACACAATCTGACGTTGCCTCTGAGCTCCGTTGCTGGCAAAGAACTGAAACTGACATACACTCCTGTGGGGAAACACAGGGCTTTGCTAGGATTTCTCTAGGCAGTCTGTTTTCCCTGGGCCTCACTGTAGCAACACTATCTCGCCAGGGCAACACTGCATGGGATTTCCTCTGCCAGGAAAGAGCTGCTGCTTTGTAGTTTGTGCTGGGAAACCTTGCTTCGGCAAGTGCCAATTGACCGCATTCAGGCAGAAAGAAAAGAGAATCGCAAGAGGCCTTTTCTCGCCGGCTGCTCTGCCAAGCCCTTCCAGCTAAAACTATGCCGTTGCTCCTCTGGAAGGATCCCTGCACCGCGACGTAGTTTTTCAGAAGAAGCCTTGCGTTTGCAAGAGCAAAGGAGGAATTCGTTGCAGGAAAGAGGAAGGAAAGAAAGTTTCTCTCCCTCTGCCTGCTTTGCTCAGAGGACTGGATGAAGTTAGGAGGTTCTCCCTTTCACTGAGAAACGTGCAGGCTGCTGTTGCCTGGGCGCTCTCTTCTTTGCAAAAGAGTCTGCAGTTCCAGGCTTTGAACCGTGGAAAGGCGCCAGGCTCTGCTAAGATTTCCCCCGGCGCTTCGTTTGCCCTGGGCCAAAGCGAGCCTTCACAATAGCTGAACGCTAACACTGCATACTCGTTCCACTTCCAGAACAGGGCTACCGCGAGGCAGTTCTCGGGGGAAAACGGCCTTCGCGAAGGGCAGATCTGCCGAGCTCACTTCGGGAAAGCGAAAGCAAAGGACGCTTTTCTCCCTCTAACCGCTTTCGTCAGAGGAACGGGGAAGTCACAGTGTTCTTTCTCTCACTGAGATACACACAATCTGACGTTGCCTCTGAGCTCCGTTGCTGCAAAGAACTGAAACTGACATACACTCCTGTGGGGAAACACAGGGCTTTGCTAGGATTTCTCCAGGCAGTCTGTTTTCCCTGGGCCTCACTGTAGCAACACTATCTCGCCAGGGCAACACTGCATGGGATTTCCTCTGCCAGGAGAGAGCTGCTGCTTTGTAGATTGTGCTGGGAAACCTTGCTTTGGCAAGTGCCAATTGACCGCATTCAGGCAGAAAGAAAAGAGAATCGCAAGAGGCCTTTCTCGCCGGCTGCTCTGCCAAGCCCTTCCAGCTAAAACTATGCCGTTGCTCCTCTGGAAGGATCCCTGCACCGCCACGTAGTTTTTCAGAAGAAGCCTTGCGTTTGCAAGAGCAAAGGAGGAATTCGTTGCAGGAAAGAGGAAGGAAGAAAGTTTCTCTCCCTCTGCCTGCTTTGCTCAGAGGACTGGATGAAGTTAGGAAGTTCTCCCTTTCACTGAGAACGTGCAGGCTGCTGTTGCCTGGGCGCTCTCTTCTTTGCAAAAGAGTCTGCAGTTCCACGCTTTGAACCGTGGAAAGGCGCCGGGCTCTGCTAAGATTTCCCCGGCGCTTCGTTTGCCCTGGGCCAAAGCGAGCCTTCACAATAGCTGAACGCTAACACTGCATACTCGTTCCACTTCCAGAACAGGGCTACCGCGAGGCAGTTCTCCGGGGGAAAACGGCCCTTCGCGAAGGGCAGATCTGCCGAGCTCACTGCGGGAAAGCGAAAGCAAAGGACGCTTTTCTCCCTCTAACCGCTTTCGTCAGAGGAACGGGGGAAGTCACAGTGTTCTTTCTCTCACTGAGATACACACAATCTGACGTTGCTCTGAGCTCCGTTGCTGGCAAAGAACTGAAACTGACATACATTCCTGTGGGGAAACACAGGGCTTTGCTAGGATTTCCCTAGGCAGTCTGTTTTCCCTGGGCCTCGCTGTAGCAACACTATTTCACCAGGGCAACACTGCATGGGATTTCCTCTGCCAGGAGAGAGCTGCTGCTTTGTAGTTTGTGCTGGGAACCTTGCTTCGGCAAGTGCCAATTGACCGCATTCAGGCAGAAAGAAAAGAGAATCGCAAGAGGCCTTTTCTCGCCGGCTGCTCTGCCAAGCCCTTCCAGCTAAAACTATGCCGTTGCTCCTCTGGAAGGATCCCTGCACCGCGACGTAGTTTTTCAGAAGAAAGCCTTGCGTTTGCAAGAGCAAAGGAGGAATTCGTTGCAGGAAAGAGGAAGGAAAGAAAGTTTCTCTCCCTCTGCCTGCTTTGCTCAGAGGACTGGATGAAGTTAGGAGGTTCTCCCTTTCACTGAGAAACGTGCAGGCTGCTGTTGCCTGGGCGCTCTCTTCTTTGCAAAAGAGTCTGCAGTTCCAGGCTTTGAACCGTGGAAAGGCGCCGGGCTCTGCTAAGATTTCCCCCGGCGCTTCGTTTGCCCTGGGCCAAAGCGAGCCTTCACAATAGCTGAACGCTAACACTGCATACTCGTTCCACTTCCAGACAGGGCTACCGCGAGGCAGTTCTCCGGGGGAAAACGGCCCTTCGCGAAGGGCAGATCTGCCGAGCTCACTTCGGGAAGCGAAAGCAAAGGACGCTTTTCTCCTCTAACCGCTTTCGTCAGAGGAACGGGGGAAGTCACAGTGTTCTTTCTCTCACTGAGATACACACAATCTGACGTTGCCTCTGAGCTCCGTTGCTGGCAAAGAACTGAAACTGACATACATTCCTGTGGGGAAACACAGGGCTTTGCTAGGATTTCCCTAGGCAGTCTGTTTTCCCTGGCCTCGCTGTAGCAACACTATTTCACCAGGGCAACACTGCATGGGATTTCCTCTGCCAGGAGAGAGCTGCTGCTTTGTAGTTTGTGCTGGGAAACCTTGCTTTGGCGAGTGCCAATTGACCGCATTCAGGCAGAAAGAAAAGAGAATCGCAAGAGGCCTTTTCTCGCCGGCTGCTCTGCCAAGCCCTTCCAGCTAAAACTATGCCGTTGCTCCTCTGGAAGGATCCCTGCACCGCGACGTAGTTTTTCAGAAGAAGCCTTGCGTTTGCAAGAGCAAAGGAGGAATTCGTTGCAGGAAAGAGGAAGGAAAGAAAGTTTCTCTCCCTCTGCCTGCTTTGCTCAGAGGACTGGATGAAGTTAGGAAGTTCTCAATACTATCTCTCTATGTCACTGAGAAACGTGCAGGCTGCTGTTGCCTGGGCGCTCTCTTCTTTGCAAAAGAGTCTGCAGTTCCACGCTTTGAACCGTGGAAAGGCGCCGGGCTCTGCTAAGATTTCCCCCGGCGCTTCGTTTGCCCTGGGCCAAAGCGAGCCTTCACAATAGCTGAACGCTAACACTGCATACTCGTTCCACTTCCAGAACAGGGCTACCGCGAGGCAGTTCTCCGGGGGAAAACGGCCCTTCGCGAAGGGCAGATCTGCCGAGCTCACTGCGGGAAAGCGAAAGCAAAGGACGCTTTTCTCCCTCTAACCGCTTTCGTCAGAGGAACGGGGGAAGTCACAGTGTTCTTTCTCTCACTGAGATACACACAATCTGACGTTGCCTCTGAGCTCCGTTGCTGGCAAAGAACTGAAACTGACATACACTCCTGTGGGGAAACACAGGGCTTTGCTAGGATTTCTCTAGGCAGTCTGTTTTCCCTGGGCCTCACTGTAGCAACACTATCTCGCCAGGGCAACACTGCATGGGATTTCCTCTGCCAGGAAAGAGCTGCTGCTTTGTAGATTGTGCTGGGAAACCTTGCTTTGGCAAGTGCCAATTGACCGCATTCAGGCAGAAAGAAAAGAGAATCGCAAGAGGCCTTTTCTCGCCGGCTGCTCTGCCAAGCCCTTCCAGCTAAAACTATGCCGTTGCTCCTCTGGAAGGATCCCTGCACCGCCACGTAGTTTTTCAGAAGAAGCCTTGCGTTTGCAAGAGCAAAGGAGGAATTCGTTGCAGGAAAGAGGAAGGAAAGAAAGTTTCTCTCCCTCTGCCTGCTTTGCTCAGAGGACTGGATGAAGTTAGGAAGTTCTCCCTTTCACTGAGAAACGTGCAGGCTGCTGTTGCCTGGGCGCTCTCTTCTTTGCAAAAGAGTCTGCAGTTCCACGCTTTGAACCGTGGAAAGGCGCCGGGCTCTGCTAAGATTTCCCCCGGCGCTTCGTTTGCCCTGGGCCAAAGCGAGCCTTCACAATAGCTGAACGCTAACACTGCATACTCGTTCCACTTCCAGAACAGGGCTACCGCGAGGCAGTTCTCCGGGGGAAAACGGCCCTTCGCGAAGGGCAGATCTGCCGAGCTCACTGCGGGAAAGCGAAAGCAAAGGACGCTTTTCTCCCTCTAACCGCTTTCGTCAGAGGAACGGGGGAAGTCACAGTGTTCTTTCTCTCACTGAGATACACACAATCTGACGTTGCCTCTGAGCTCCGTTGCTGGCAAAGAACTGAAACTGACATACATTCCTGTGGGGAAACACAGGGCTTTGCTAGGATTTCCCTAGGCAGTCTGTTTTCCCTGGGCCTCGCTGTAGCAACACTATTTCACCAGGGCAACACTGCATGGGATTTCCTCTGCCAGGAGAGAGCTGCTGCTTTGTAGATTGTGCTGGGAAACCTTGCTTTGGCGAGTGCCAATTGACCGCATTCAGGCAGAAAGAAAAGAGAATCGCAAGAGGCCTTTTCTCGCCGGCTGCTCTGCCAAGCCCTTCCAGCTAAAACTATGCCGTTGCTCCTCTGGAAGGATCCCTGCACCGCGACGTAGTTTTTCAGAAGAAGCCTTGCGTTTGCAAGAGCAAAGGAGGAATTCGTTGCAGGAAAGAGGAAGGAAAGAAAGTTTCTCTCCCTCTGCCTGCTTTGCTCAGAGGACTGGATGAAGTTAGGAAGTTCTCCCTTTCACTGAGAAACGTGCAGGCTGCTGTTGCCTGGGCGCTCTCTTCTTTGCAAAAGAGTCTGCAGTTCCACGCTTTGAACCGTGGAAAGGCGCCGGGCTCTGCTAAGATTTCCCCCGGCGCTTCGTTTGCCCTGGGCCAAAGCGAGCCTTCACAATAGCTGAACGCTAACACTGCATACTCGTTCCACTTCCAGAACAGGGCTACCGCGAGGCAGTTCTCCGGGGGAAAACGGCCCTTCGCGAAGGGCAGATCTGCCGAGCTCACTGCGGGAAAGCGAAAGCAAAGGACGCTTTTCTCCCTCTAACCGCTTTCGTCAGAGGAACGGGGGAAGTCACAGTGTTCTTTCTCTCACTGAGATACACACAATCTGACGTTGCCTCTGAGCTCCGTTGCTGGCAAAGAACTGAAACTGACATACACTCCTGTGGGGAAACACAGGGCTTTGCTAGGATTTCTCCAGGCAGTCTGTTTTCCCTGGGCCTCACTGTAGCAACACTATCTCGCCAGGGCAACACTGCATGGGATTTCCTCTGCCAGGAGAGAGCTGCTGCTTTGTAGATTGTGCTGGGAAACCTTGCTTTGGCAAGTGCCAATTGACCGCATTCAGGCAGAAAGAAAAGAGAATCGCAAGAGGCCTTTTCTCGCCGGCTGCTCTGCCAAGCCCTTCCAGCTAAAACTATGCCGTTGCTCCTCTGGAAGGATCCCTGCACCGCGACGTAGTTTTTCAGAAGAAGCCTTGCGTTTGCAAGAGCAAAGGAGGAATTCGTTGCAGGAAAGAGGAAGGAAAGAAAGTTTCTCTCCCTCTGCCTGCTTTGCTCAGAGGACTGGATGAAGTTAGGAAGTTCTCCCTTTCACTGAGAAACGTGCAGGCTGCTGTTGCCTGGGCGCTCTCTTCTTTGCAAAAGAGTCTGCAGTTCCACGCTTTGAACCGTGGAAAGGCGCCGGGCTCTGCTAAGATTTCCCCCGGCGCTTCGTTTGCCCTGGGCCAAAGCGAGCCTTCACAATAGCTGAACGCTAACACTGCATACTCGTTCCACTTCCAGAACAGGGCTACCGCGAGGCAGTTCTCCGGGGGAAAACGGCCCTTCGCGAAGGGCAGATCTGCCGAGCTCACTTCGGGAAAGCGAAAGCAAAGGACGCTTTTCTCCCTCTAAGCGCTTTCGACAGAGGAACGGGGGAAGTCACAGTGTTCTTTCTCTCACTGAGATACACACAATCTGACGTTGCCTCTGAGCTCCGTTGCTGGCAAAGAACTGAAACTGACATACACTCCTGTGGGGAAACACAGGGCTTTGCTAGGATTTCTCCAGGCAGTCTGTTTTCCCTGGGCCTCACTGTAGCAACACTATCTCGCCAGGGCAACACTGCATGGGATTTCCTCTGCCAGGAGAGAGCTGCTGCTTTGTAGATTGTGCTGGGAAACCTTGCTTTGGCGAGTGCCAATTGACCGCATTCAGGCAGAAAGAAAAGAGAATCGCAAGAGGCCTTTTCTCGCCGGCTGCTCTGCCAAGCCCTTCCAGCTAAAACTATGCCGTTGCTCCTCTGGAAGGATCCCTGCACCGCGACGTAGTTTTTCAGAAGAAGCCTTGCGTTTGCAAGAGCAAAGGAGGAATTCGTTGCAGGAAAGAGGAAGGAAAGAAAGTTTCTCTCCCTCTGCCTGCTTTGCTCAGAGGACTGGATGAAGTTAGGAAGTTCTCCCTTTCACTGAGAAACGTGCAGGCTGCTGTTGCCTGGGCGCTCTCTTCTTTGCAAAAGAGTCTGCAGTTCCACGCTTTGAACCGTGGAAAGGCGCCGGGCTCTGCTAAGATTTCCCCCGGCGCTTCGTTTGCCCTGGGCCAAAGCGAGCCTTCACAATAGCTGAACGCTAACACTGCATACTCGTTCCACTTCCAGAACAGGGCTACCGCGAGGCAGTTCTCCGGGGGAAAACGGCCCTTCGCGAAGGGCAGATCTGCCGAGCTCACTGCGGGAAAGCGAAAGCAAAGGACGCTTTTCTCCCTCTAACCGCTTTCGTCAGAGGAACGGGGGAAGTCACAGTGTTCTTTCTCTCACTGAGATACACACAATCTGACGTTGCCTCTGAGCTCCGTTGCTGGCAAAGAACTGAAACTGACATACATTCCTGTGGGGAAACACAGGGCTTTGCTAGGATTTCCCTAGGCAGTCTGTTTTCCCTGGGCCTCGCTGTAGCAACACTATTTCACCAGGGCAACACTGCATGGGATTTCCTCTGCCAGGAGAGAGCTGCTGCTTTGTAGATTGTGCTGGGAAACCTTGCTTTGGCGAGTGCCAATTGACCGCATTCAGGCAGAAAGAAAAGAGAATCGCAAGAGGCCTTTTCTCGCCGGCTGCTCTGCCAAGCCCTTCCAGCTAAAACTATGCCGTTGCTCCTCTGGAAGGATCCCTGCACCGCGACGTAGTTTTTCAGAAGAAGCCTTGCGTTTGCAAGAGCAAAGGAGGAATTCGTTGCAGGAAAGAGGAAGGAAAGAAAGTTTCTCTCCCTCTGCCTGCTTTGCTCAGAGGACTGGATGAAGTTAGGAAGTTCTCCCTTTCACTGAGAAACGTGCAGGCTGCTGTTGCCTGGGCGCTCTCTTCTTTGCAAAAGAGTCTGCAGTTCCACGCTTTGAACCGTGGAAAGGCGCCGGGCTCTGCTAAGATTTCCCCCGGCGCTTCGTTTGCCCTGGGCCAAAGCGAGCCTTCACAATAGCTGAACGCTAACACTGCATACTCGTTCCACTTCCAGAACAGGGCTACCGCGAGGCAGTTCTCCGGGGGAAAACGGCCCTTCGCGAAGGGCAGATCTGCCGAGCTCACTGCGGGAAAGCGAAAGCAAAGGACGCTTTTCTCCCTCTAACCGCTTTCGTCAGAGGAACGGGGGAAGTCACAGTGTTCTTTCTCTCACTGAGATACACACAATCTGACGTTGCCTCTGAGCTCCGTTGCTGGCAAAGAACTGAAACTGACATACACTCCTGTGGGGAAACACAGGGCTTTGCTAGGATTTCTCCAGGCAGTCTGTTTTCCCTGGGCCTCACTGTAGCAACACTATCTCGCCAGGGCAACACTGCATGGGATTTCCTCTGCCAGGAGAGAGCTGCTGCTTTGTAGATTGTGCTGGGAAACCTTGCTTTGGCAAGTGCCAATTGACCGCATTCAGGCAGAAAGAAAAGAGAATCGCAAGAGGCCTTTTCTCGCCGGCTGCTCTGCCAAGCCCTTCCAGCTAAAACTATGCCGTTGCTCCTCTGGAAGGATCCCTGCACCGCGACGTAGTTTTTCAGAAGAAGCCTTGCGTTTGCAAGAGCAAAGGAGGAATTCGTTGCAGGAAAGAGGAAGGAAAGAAAGTTTCTCTCCCTCTGCCTGCTTTGCTCAGAGGACTGGATGAAGTTAGGAAGTTCTCCCTTTCACTGAGAAACGTGCAGGCTGCTGTTGCCTGGGCGCTCTCTTCTTTGCAAAAGAGTCTGCAGTTCCACGCTTTGAACCGTGGAAAGGCGCCGGGCTCTGCTAAGATTTCCCCCGGCGCTTCGTTTGCCCTGGGCCAAAGCGAGCCTTCACAATAGCTGAACGCTAACACTGCATACTCGTTCCACTTCCAGAACAGGGCTACCGCGAGGCAGTTCTCCGGGGGAAAACGGCCCTTCGCGAAGGGCAGATCTGCCGAGCTCACTTCGGGAAAGCGAAAGCAAAGGACGCTTTTCTCCCTCTAAGCGCTTTCGACAGAGGAACGGGGGAAGTCACAGTGTTCTTTCTCTCACTGAGATACACACAATCTGACGTTGCCTCTGAGCTCCGTTGCTGGCAAAGAACTGAAACTGACATACACTCCTGTGGGGAAACACAGGGCTTTGCTAGGATTTCTCCAGGCAGTCTGTTTTCCCTGGGCCTCACTGTAGCAACACTATCTCGCCAGGGCAACACTGCATGGGATTTCCTCTGCCAGGAGAGAGCTGCTGCTTTGTAGATTGTGCTGGGAAACCTTGCTTTGGCGAGTGCCAATTGACCGCATTCAGGCAGAAAGAAAAGAGAATCGCAAGAGGCCTTTTCTCGCCGGCTGCTCTGCCAAGCCCTTCCAGCTAAAACTATGCCGTTGCTCCTCTGGAAGGATCCCTGCACCGCGACGTAGTTTTTCAGAAGAAGCCTTGCGTTTGCAAGAGCAAAGGAGGAATTCGTTGCAGGAAAGAGGAAGGAAAGAAAGTTTCTCTCCCTCTGCCTGCTTTGCTCAGAGGACTGGATGAAGTTAGGAAGTTCTCCCTTTCACTGAGAAACGTGCAGGCTGCTGTTGCCTGGGCGCTCTCTTCTTTGCAAAAGAGTCTGCAGTTCCACGCTTTGAACCGTGGAAAGGCGCCGGGCTCTGCTAAGATTTCCCCCGGCGCTTCGTTTGCCCTGGGCCAAAGCGAGCCTTCACAATAGCTGAACGCTAACACTGCATACTCGTTCCACTTCCAGAAGAGGGCTACCGCGAGGCAGTTCTCCGGGGGAAAACGGCCCTTCGCGAAGGGCAGATCTGCCGAGCTCACTGCGGGAAAGCGAAAGCAAAGGACGCTTTTCTCCCTCTAACCGCTTTCGTCAGAGGAACGGGGGAAGTCACAGTGTTCTTTCTCTCACTGAGATACACACAATCTGACGTTGCCTCTGAGCTCCGTTGCTGGCAAAGAACTGAAACTGACATACATTCCTGTGGGGAAACACAGGGCTTTGCTAGGATTTCTCTAGGCAGTCTGTTTTCCCTGGGCCTCACTGTAGCAACACTATCTCGCCAGGGCAACACTGCATGGGATTTCCTCTGCCAGGAGAGAGCTGCTGCTTTGTAGATTGTGCTGGGAAACCTTGCTTTGGCAAGTGCCAATTGACCGCATTCAGGCAGAAAGAAAAGAGAATCGCAAGAGGCCTTTTCTCGCCGGCTGCTCTGCCAAGCCCTTCCAGCTAAAACTATGCCGTTGCTCCTCTGGAAGGATCCCTGCACCGCCACGTAGTTTTTCAGAAGAAGCCTTGCGTTTGCAAGAGCAAAGGAGGAATTCGTTGCAGGAAAGAGGAAGGAAAGAAAGTTTCTCTCCCTCTGCCTGCTTTGCTCAGAGGACTGGATGAAGTTAGGAAGTTCTCCCTTTCACTGAGAAACGTGCAGGCTGCTGTTGCCTGGGCGCTCTCTTCTTTGCAAAAGAGTCTGCAGTTCCACGCTTTGAACCGTGGAAAGGCGCCGGGCTCTGCTAAGATTTCCCCCGGCGCTTCGTTTGCCCTGGGCCAAAGCGAGCCTTCACAATAGCTGAACGCTAACACTGCATACTCGTTCCACTTCCAGAACAGGGCTACCGCGAGGCAGTTCTCCGGGGGAAAACGGCCCTTCGCGAAGGGCAGATCTGCCGAGCTCACTGCGGGAAAGCGAAAGCAAAGGACGCTTTTCTCCCTCTAACCGCTTTCGTCAGAGGAACGGGGGAAGTCACAGTGTTCTTTCTCTCACTGAGATACACACAATCTGACGTTGCCTCTGAGCTCCGTTGCTGGCAAAGAACTGAAACTGACATACATTCCTGTGGGGAAACACAGGGCTTTGCTAGGATTTCCCTAGGCAGTCTGTTTTCCCTGGGCCTCGCTGTAGCAACACTATTTCACCAGGGCAACACTGCATGGGATTTCCTCTGCCAGGAGAGAGCTGCTGCTTTGTAGTTTGTGCTGGGAAACCTTGCTTTGGCGAGTGCCAATTGACCGCATTCAGGCAGAAAGAAAAGAGAATCGCAAGAGGCCTTTTCTCGCCGGCTGCTCTGCCAAGCCCTTCCAGCTAAAACTATGCCGTTGCTCCTCTGGAAGGATCCCTGCACCGCCACGTAGTTTTTCAGAAGAAGCCTTGCGTTTGCAAGAGCAAAGGAGGAATTCGTTGCAGGAAAGAGGAAGGAAAGAAAGTTTCTCTCCCTCTGCCTGCTTTGCTCAGAGGACTGGATGAAGTTAGGAAGTTCTCCCTTTCACTGAGAAACGTGCAGGCTGCTGTTGCCTGGGCGCTCTCTTCTTTGCAAAAGAGTCTGCAGTTCCACGCTTTGAACCGTGGAAAGGCGCCGGGCTCTGCTAAGATTTCCCCCGGCGCTTCGTTTGCCCTGGGCCAAAGCGAGCCTTCACAATAGCTGAACGCTAACACTGCATACTCGTTCCACTTCCAGAACAGGGCTACCGCGAGGCAGTTCTCCGGGGGAAAACGGCCCTTCGCGAAGGGCAGATCTGCCGAGCTCACTGCGGGAAAGCGAAAGCAAAGGACGCTTTTCTCCCTCTAACCGCTTTCGTCAGAGGAACGGGGGAAGTCACAGTGTTCTTTCTCTCACTGAGATACACACAATCTGACGTTGCCTCTGAGCTCCGTTGCTGGCAAAGAACTGAAACTGACATACACTCCTGTGGGGAAACACAGGGCTTTGCTAGGATTTCTCTAGGCAGTCTGTTTTCCCTGGGCCTCACTGTAGCAACACTATCTCGCCAGGGCAACACTGCATGGGATTTCCTCTGCCAGGAAAGAGCTGCTGCTTTGTAGATTGTGCTGGGAAACCTTGCTTTGGCAAGTGCCAATTGACCGCATTCAGGCAGAAAGAAAAGAGAATCGCAAGAGGCCTTTTCTCGCCGGCTGCTCTGCCAAGCCCTTCCAGCTAAAACTATGCCGTTGCTCCTCTGGAAGGATCCCTGCACCGCCACGTAGTTTTTCAGAAGAAGCCTTGCGTTTGCAAGAGCAAAGGAGGAATTCGTTGCAGGAAAGAGGAAGGAAAGAAAGTTTCTCTCCCTCTGCCTGCTTTGCTCAGAGGACTGGATGAAGTTAGGAAGTTCTCCCTTTCACTGAGAAACGTGCAGGCTGCTGTTGCCTGGGCGCTCTCTTCTTTGCAAAAGAGTCTGCAGTTCCACGCTTTGAACCGTGGAAAGGCGCCGGGCTCTGCTAAGATTTCCCCCGGCGCTTCGTTTGCCCTGGGCCAAAGCGAGCCTTCACAATAGCTGAACGCTAACACTGCATACTCGTTCCACTTCCAGAACAGGGCTACCGCGAGGCAGTTCTCCGGGGGAAAACGGCCCTTCGCGAAGGGCAGATCTGCCGAGCTCACTGCGGGAAAGCGAAAGCAAAGGACGCTTTTCTCCCTCTAACCGCTTTCGTCAGAGGAACGGGGGAAGTCACAGTGTTCTTTCTCTCACTGAGATACACACAATCTGACGTTGCCTCTGAGCTCCGTTGCTGGCAAAGAACTGAAACTGACATACATTCCTGTGGGGAAACACAGGGCTTTGCTAGGATTTCCCTAGGCAGTCTGTTTTCCCTGGGCCTCGCTGTAGCAACACTATTTCACCAGGGCAACACTGCATGGGATTTCCTCTGCCAGGAGAGAGCTGCTGCTTTGTAGATTGTGCTGGGAAACCTTGCTTTGGCAAGTGCCAATTGACCGCATTCAGGCAGAAAGAAAAGAGAATCGCAAGAGGCCTTTTCTCGCCGGCTGCTCTGCCAAGCCCTTCCAGCTAAAACTATGCCGTTGCTCCTCTGGAAGGATCCCTGCACCGCCACGTAGTTTTTCAGAAGAAGCCTTGCGTTTGCAAGAGCAAAGGAGGAATTCGTTGCAGGAAAGAGGAAGGAAAGAAAGTTTCTCTCCCTCTGCCTGCTTTGCTCAGAGGACTGGATGAAGTTAGGAAGTTCTCCCTTTCACTGAGAAACGTGCAGGCTGCTGTTGCCTGGGCGCTCTCTTCTTTGCAAAAGAGTCTGCAGTTCCACGCTTTGAACCGTGGAAAGGCGCCGGGCTCTGCTAAGATTTCCCCCGGCGCTTCGTTTGCCCTGGGCCAAAGCGAGCCTTCACAATAGCTGAACGCTAACACTGCATACTCGTTCCACTTCCAGAACAGGGCTACCGCGAGGCAGTTCTCCGGGGGAAAACGGCCCTTCGCGAAGGGCAGATCTGCCGAGCTCACTGCGGGAAAGCGAAAGCAAAGGACGCTTTTCTCCCTCTAACCGCTTTCGTCAGAGGAACGGGGGAAGTCACAGTGTTCTTTCTCTCACTGAGATACACACAATCTGACGTTGCCTCTGAGCTCCGTTGCTGGCAAAGAACTGAAACTGACATACATTCCTGTGGGGAAACACAGGGCTTTGCTAGGATTTCCCTAGGCAGTCTGTTTTCCCTGGGCCTCGCTGTAGCAACACTATTTCACCAGGGCAACACTGCATGGGATTTCCTCTGCCAGGAGAGAGCTGCTGCTTTGTAGTTTGTGCTGGGAAACCTTGCTTTGGCGAGTGCCAATTGACCGCATTCAGGCAGAAAGAAAAGAGAATCGCAAGAGGCCTTTTCTCGCCGGCTGCTCTGCCAAGCCCTTCCAGCTAAAACTATGCCGTTGCTCCTCTGGAAGGATCCCTGCACCGCCACGTAGTTTTTCAGAAGAAGCCTTGCGTTTGCAAGAGCAAAGGAGGAATTCGTTGCAGGAAAGAGGAAGGAAAGAAAGTTTCTCTCCCTCTGCCTGCTTTGCTCAGAGGACTGGATGAAGTTAGGAAGTTCTCCCTTTCACTGAGAAACGTGCAGGCTGCTGTTGCCTGGGCGCTCTCTTCTTTGCAAAAGAGTCTGCAGTTCCACGCTTTGAACCGTGGAAAGGCGCCGGGCTCTGCTAAGATTTCCCCCGGCGCTTCGTTTGCCCTGGGCCAAAGCGAGCCTTCACAATAGCTGAACGCTAACACTGCATACTCGTTCCACTTCCAGAACAGGGCTACCGCGAGGCAGTTCTCCGGGGGAAAACGGCCCTTCGCGAAGGGCAGATCTGCCGAGCTCACTTCGGGAAAGCGAAAGCAAAGGACGCTTTTCTCCCTCTAACCGCTTTCGTCAGAGGAACGGGGGAAGTCACAGTGTTCTTTCTCTCACTGAGATACACACAATCTGACGTTGCCTCTGAGCTCCGTTGCTGGCAAAGAACTGAAACTGACATACATTCCTGTGGGGAAACACAGGGCTTTGCTAGGATTTCCCTAGGCAGTCTGTTTTCCCTGGGCCTCGCTGTAGCAACACTATCTCGCCAGGGCAACACTGCATGGGATTTCCTCTGCCAGGAAAGAGCTGCTGCTTTGTAGATTGTGCTGGGAAACCTTGCTTTGGCAAGTGCCAATTGACCGCATTCAGGCAGAAAGAAAAGAGAATCGCAAGAGGCCTTTTCTCGCCGGCTGCTCTGCCAAGCCCTTCCAGCTAAAACTATGCCGTTGCTCCTCTGGAAGGATCCCTGCACCGCCACGTAGTTTTTCAGAAGAAGCCTTGCGTTTGCAAGAGCAAAGGAGGAATTCGTTGCAGGAAAGAGGAAGGAAAGAAAGTTTCTCTCCCTCTGCCTGCTTTGCTCAGAGGACTGGATGAAGTTAGGAAGTTCTCCCTTTCACTGAGAAACGTGCAGGCTGCTGTTGCCTGGGCGCTCTCTTCTTTGCAAAAGAGTCTGCAGTTCCACGCTTTGAACCGTGGAAAGGCGCCGGGCTCTGCTAAGATTTCCCCCGGCGCTTCGTTTGCCCTGGGCCAAAGCGAGCCTTCACAATAGCTGAACGCTAACACTGCATACTCGTTCCACTTCCAGAACAGGGCTACCGCGAGGCAGTTCTCCGGGGGAAAACGGCCCTTCGCGAAGGGCAGATCTGCCGAGCTCACTGCGGGAAAGCGAAAGCAAAGGACGCTTTTCTCCCTCTAACCGCTTTCGTCAGAGGAACGGGGGAAGTCACAGTGTTCTTTCTCTCACTGAGATACACACAATCTGACGTTGCCTCTGAGCTCCGTTGCTGGCAAAGAACTGAAACTGACATACATTCCTGTGGGGAAACACAGGGCTTTGCTAGGATTTCCCTAGGCAGTCTGTTTTCCCTGGGCCTCGCTGTAGCAACACTATTTCACCAGGGCAACACTGCATGGGATTTCCTCTGCCAGGAGAGAGCTGCTGCTTTGTAGTTTGTGCTGGGAAACCTTGCTTTGGCGAGTGCCAATTGACCGCATTCAGGCAGAAAGAAAAGAGAATCGCAAGAGGCCTTTTCTCGCCGGCTGCTCTGCCAAGCCCTTCCAGCTAAAACTATGCCGTTGCTCCTCTGGAAGGATCCCTGCACCGCCACGTAGTTTTTCAGAAGAAGCCTTGCGTTTGCAAGAGCAAAGGAGGAATTCGTTGCAGGAAAGAGGAAGGAAAGAAAGTTTCTCTCCCTCTGCCTGCTTTGCTCAGAGGACTGGATGAAGTTAGGAAGTTCTCCCTTTCACTGAGAAACGTGCAGGCTGCTGTTGCCTGGGCGCTCTCTTCTTTGCAAAAGAGTCTGCAGTTCCACGCTTTGAACCGTGGAAAGGCGCCGGGCTCTGCTAAGATTTCCCCCGGCGCTTCGTTTGCCCTGGGCCAAAGCGAGCCTTCACAATAGCTGAACGCTAACACTGCATACTCGTTCCACTTCCAGAACAGGGCTACCGCGAGGCAGTTCTCCGGGGGAAAACGGCCCTTCGCGAAGGGCAGATCTGCCGAGCTCACTTCGGGAAAGCGAAAGCAAAGGACGCTTTTCTCCCTCTAACCGCTTTCGTCAGAGGAACGGGGGAAGTCACAGTGTTCTTTCTCTCACTGAGATACACACAATCTGACGTTGCCTCTGAGCTCCGTTGCTGGCAAAGAACTGAAACTGACATACATTCCTGTGGGGAAACACAGGGCTTTGCTAGGATTTCCCTAGGCAGTCTGTTTTCCCTGGGCCTCGCTGTAGCAACACTATTTCACCAGGGCAACACTGCATGGGATTTCCTCTGCCAGGAGAGAGCTGCTGCTTTGTAGTTTGTGCTGGGAAACCTTGCTTTGGCGAGTGCCAATTGACCGCATTCAGGCAGAAAGAAAAGAGAATCGCAAGAGGCCTTTTCTCGCCGGCTGCTCTGCCAAGCCCTTCCAGCTAAAACTATGCCGTTGCTCCTCTGGAAGGATCCCTGCACCGCGACGTAGTTTTTCAGAAGAAGCCTTGCGTTTGCAAGAGCAAAGGAGGAATTCGTTGCAGGAAAGAGGAAGGAAAGAAAGTTTCTCTCCCTCTGCCTGCTTTGCTCAGAGGACTGGATGAAGTTAGGAAGTTCTCCCTTTCACTGAGAAACGTGCAGGCTGCTGTTGCCTGGGCGCTCTCTTCTTTGCAAAAGAGTCTGCAGTTCCACGCTTTGAACCGTGGAAAGTCGCCGGGCTCTGCTAAGATTTCCCCCGGCGCTTCGTTTGCCCTGGGCCAAAGCGAGCCTTCACAATAGCTGAACGCTAACACTGCATACTCGTTCCACTTCCAGAACAGGGCTACCGCGAGGCAGTTCTCCGGGGGAAAACGGCCCTTCGCGAAGGGCAGATCTGCCGAGCTCACTGCGGGAAAGCGAAAGCAAAGGACGCTTTTCTCCCTCTAACCGCTTTCGTCAGAGGAACGGGGGAAGTCACAGTGTTCTTTCTCTCACTGAGATACACACAATCTGACGTTGCCTCTGAGCTCCGTTGCTGGCAAAGAACTGAAACTGACATACACTCCTGTGGGGAAACACAGGGCTTTGCTAGGATTTCTCCAGGCAGTCTGTTTTCCCTGGGCCTCACTGTAGCAACACTATCTCGCCAGGGCAACACTGCATGGGATTTCCTCTGCCAGGAGAGAGCTGCTGCTTTGTAGATTGTGCTGGGAAACCTTGCTTTGGCAAGTGCCAATTGACCGCATTCAGGCAGAAAGAAAAGAGAATCGCAAGAGGCCTTTTCTCGCCGGCTGCTCTGCCAAGCCCTTCCAGCTAAAACTATGCCGTTGCTCCTCTGGAAGGATCCCTGCACCGCCACGTAGTTTTTCAGAAGAAGCCTTGCGTTTGCAAGAGCAAAGGAGGAATTCGTTGCAGGAAAGAGGAAGGAAAGAAAGTTTCTCTCCCTCTGCCTGCTTTGCTCAGAGGACTGGATGAAGTTAGGAAGTTCTCCCTTTCACTGAGAAACGTGCAGGCTGCTGTTGCCTGGGCGCTCTCTTCTTTGCAAAAGAGTCTGCAGTTCCACGCTTTGAACCGTGGAAAGGCGCCGGGCTCTGCTAAGATTTCCCCCGGCGCTTCGTTTGCCCTGGGCCAAAGCGAGCCTTCACAATAGCTGAACGCTAACACTGCATACTCGTTCCACTTCCAGAACAGGGCTACCGCGAGGCAGTTCTCCGGGGGAAAACGGCCCTTCGCGAAGGGCAGATCTGCCGAGCTCACTGCGGGAAAGCGAAAGCAAAGGACGCTTTTCTCCCTCTAACCGCTTTCGTCAGAGGAACGGGGGAAGTCACAGTGTTCTTTCTCTCACTGAGATACACACAATCTGACGTTGCCTCTGAGCTCCGTTGCTGGCAAAGAACTGAAACTGACATACACTCCTGTGGGGAAACACAGGGCTTTGCTAGGATTTCTCCAGGCAGTCTGTTTTCCCTGGGCCTCACTGTAGCAACACTATCTCGCCAGGGCAACACTGCATGGGATTTCCTCTGCCAGGAGAGAGCTGCTGCTTTGTAGATTGTGCTGGGAAACCTTGCTTTGGCAAGTGCCAATTGACCGCATTCAGGCAGAAAGAAAAGAGAATCGCAAGAGGCCTTTTCTCGCCGGCTGCTCTGCCAAGCCCTTCCAGCTAAAACTATGCCGTTGCTCCTCTGGAAGGATCCCTGCACCGCCACGTAGTTTTTCAGAAGAAGCCTTGCGTTTGCAAGAGCAAAGGAGGAATTCGTTGCAGGAAAGAGGAAGGAAAGAAAGTTTCTCTCCCTCTGCCTGCTTTGCTCAGAGGACTGGATGAAGTTAGGAAGTTCTCCCTTTCACTGAGAAACGTGCAGGCTGCTGTTGCCTGGGCGCTCTCTTCTTTGCAAAAGAGTCTGCAGTTCCACGCTTTGAACCGTGGAAAGGCGCCGGGCTCTGCTAAGATTTCCCCCGGCGCTTCGTTTGCCCTGGGCCAAAGCGAGCCTTCACAATAGCTGAACGCTAACACTGCATACTCGTTCCACTTCCAGAACAGGGCTACCGCGAGGCAGTTCTCCGGGGGAAAACGGCCCTTCGCGAAGGGCAGATCTGCCGAGCTCACTTCGGGAAAGCGAAAGCAAAGGACGCTTTTCTCCCTCTAACCGCTTTCGACAGAGGAACGGGGGAAGTCACAGTGTTCTTTCTCTCACTGAGATACACACAATCTGACGTTGCCTCTGAGCTCCGTTGCTGGCAAAGAACTGAAACTGACATACACTCCTGTGGGGAAACACAGGGCTTTGCTAGGATTTCTCCAGGCAGTCTGTTTTCCCTGGGCCTCACTGTAGCAACACTATCTCG
Organism: Loxodonta africana; assembly: GCF_030014295.1. NCBI lineage: Eukaryota > Metazoa > Chordata > Mammalia > Proboscidea > Elephantidae > Loxodonta > Loxodonta africana. Next base: position 104,432 of record NW_026975163.1, on the reverse strand, counting down.
CCAGGGCAACACTGCATGGGATTTCCTCTGCCAGGAGAGAGCTGCTGCTTTGTAGATTGTGCTGGGAAACCTTGCTTTGGCGAGTGCCAATTGACCGCATTCAGGCAGAAAGAAAAGAGAATCGCAAGAGGCCTTTTCTCGCCGGCTGCTCTGCCAAGCCCTTCCAGCTAAAACTATGCCGTTGCTCCTCTGGAAGGATCCCTGCACCGCGACGTAGTTTTTCAGAAGAAGCCTTGCGTTTGCAAGAGCAAAGGAGGAATTCGTTGCAGGAAAGAGGAAGGAAAGAAAGTTTCTCTCCCTCTGCCTGCTTTGCTCAGAGGACTGGATGAAGTTAGGAAGTTCTCCCTTTCACTGAGAAACGTGCAGGCTGCTGTTGCCTGGGCGCTCTCTTCTTTGCAAAAGAGTCTGCAGTTCCACGCTTTGAACCGTGGAAAGGCGCCGGGCTCTGCTAAGATTTCCCCCGGCGCTTCGTTTGCCCTGGGCCAAAGCGAGCCTTCACAATAGCTGAACGCTAACACTGCATACTCGTTCCACTTAGAGAACAGGGCTACCGCGAGGCAGTTCTCCGGGGGAAAACGGCCCTTCGCGAAGGGCAGATCTGCCGAGCTCACTGCGGGAAAGCGAAAGCAAAGGACGCTTTTCTCCCTCTAACCGCTTTCGTCAGAGGAACGGGGGAAGTCACAGTGTTCTTTCTCTCACTGAGATACACACAATCTGACGTTGCCTCTGAGCTCCGTTGCTGGCAAAGAACTGAAACTGACATACACTCCTGTGGGGAAACACAGGGCTTTGCTAGGATTTCTCCAGGCAGTCTGTTTTCCCTGGGCCTCACTGTAGCAACACTATCTCGCCAGGGCAACACTGCATGGGATTTCCTCTGCCAGGAGAGAGCTGCTGCTTTGTAGATTGTGCTGGGAAACCTTGCTTTGGCAAGTGCCAATTGACCGCATTCAGGCAGAAAGAAAAGAGAATCGCAAGAGGCCTTTTCTCGCCGGCTGCTCTGCCAAGCCCTTCCAGCTAAAACTATGCCGTTGCTCCTCTGGAAGGATCCCTGCACCGCCACGTAGTTTTTCAGAAGAAGCCTTGCGTTTGCAAGAGCAAAGGAGGAATTCGTTGCAGGAAAGAGGAAGGAAAGAAAGTTTCTCTCCCTCTGCCTGCTTTGCTCAGAGGACTGGATGAAGTTAGGAAGTTCTCCCTTTCACTGAGAAACGTGCAGGCTGCTGTTGCCTGGGCGCTCTCTTCTTTGCAAAAGAGTCTGCAGTTCCACGCTTTGAACCGTGGAAAGGCGCCGGGCTCTGCTAAGATTTCCCCCGGCGCTTCGTTTGCCCTGGGCCAAAGCGAGCCTTCACAATAGCTGAACGCTAACACTGCATACTCGTTCCACTTCCAGAACAGGGCTACCGCGAGGCAGTTCTCCGGGGGAAAACGGCCCTTCGCGAAGGGCAGATCTGCCGAGCTCACTGCGGGAAAGCGAAAGCAAAGGACGCTTTTCTCCCTCTAACCGCTTTCGTCAGAGGAACGGGGGAAGTCACAGTGTTCTTTCTCTCACTGAGATACACACAATCTGACGTTGCCTCTGAGCTCCGTTGCTGGCAAAGAACTGAAACTGACATACATTCCTGTGGGGAAACACAGGGCTTTGCTAGGATTTCCCTAGGCAGTCTGTTTTCCCTGGGCCTCGCTGTAGCAACACTATTTCACCAGGGCAACACTGCATGGGATTTCCTCTGCCAGGAGAGAGCTGCTGCTTTGTAGATTGTGCTGGGAAACCTTGCTTTGGCAAGTGCCAATTGACCGCATTCAGGCAGAAAGAAAAGAGAATCGCAAGAGGCCTTTTCTCGCCGGCTGCTCTGCCAAGCCCTTCCAGCTAAAACTATGCCGTTGCTCCTCTGGAAGGATCCCTGCACCGCCACGTAGTTTTTCAGAAGAAGCCTTGCGTTTGCAAGAGCAAAGGAGGAATTCGTTGCAGGAAAGAGGAAGGAAAGAAAGTTTCTCTCCCTCTGCCTGCTTTGCTCAGAGGACTGGATGAAGTTAGGAAGTTCTCCCTTTCACTGAGAAACGTGCAGGCTGCTGTTGCCTGGGCGCTCTCTTCTTTGCAAAAGAGTCTGCTGTTCCACGCTTTGAACCGTGGAAAGGCGCCAGGCTCTGCTAAGATTTCCCCCGGCGCTTCGTTTGCCCTGGGCCAAAGCGAGCCTTCACAATAGCTGAACGCTAACACTGCATACTCGTTCCACTTCCAGAACAGGGCTACCGCGAGGCAGTTCTCCGGGGGAAAACGGCCCTTCGCGAAGGGCAGATCTGCCGAGCTCACTTCGGGAAAGCGAAAGCAAAGGACGCTTTTCTCCCTCTAACCGCTTTCGACAGAGGAACGGGGGAAGTCACAGTGTTCTTTCTCTCACTGAGATACACACAATCTGACGTTGCCTCTGAGCTCCGTTGCTGGCAAAGAACTGAAACTGACATACACTCCTGTGGGGAAACACAGGGCTTTGCTAGGATTTCTCCAGGCAGTCTGTTTTCCCTGGGCCTCACTGTAGCAACACTATCTCGCCAGGGCAACACTGCATGGGATTTCCTCTGCCAGGAGAGAGCTGCTGCTTTGTAGATTGTGCTGGGAAACCTTGCTTTGGCGAGTGCCAATTGACCGCATTCAGGCAGAAAGAAAAGAGAATCGCAAGAGGCCTTTTCTCGCCGGCTGCTCTGCCAAGCCCTTCCAGCTAAAACTATGCCGTTGCTCCTCTGGAAGGATCCCTGCACCGCGACGTAGTTTTTCAGAAGAAGCCTTGCGTTTGCAAGAGCAAAGGAGGAATTCGTTGCAGGAAAGAGGAAGGAAAGAAAGTTTCTCTCCCTCTGCCTGCTTTGCTCAGAGGACTGGATGAAGTTAGGAAGTTCTCCCTTTCACTGAGAAACGTGCAGGCTGCTGTTGCCTGGGCGCTCTCTTCTTTGCAAAAGAGTCTGCAGTTCCACGCTTTGAACCGTGGAAAGGCGCCGGGCTCTGCTAAGATTTCCCCCGGCGCTTCGTTTGCCCTGGGCCAAAGCGAGCCTTCACAATAGCTGAACGCTAACACTGCATACTCGTTCCACTTCCAGAACAGGGCTACCGCGAGGCAGTTCTCCGGGGGAAAACGGCCCTTCGCGAAGGGCAGATCTGCCGAGCTCACTGCGGGAAAGCGAAAGCAAAGGACGCTTTTCTCCCTCTAACCGCTTTCGTCAGAGGAACGGGGGAAGTCACAGTGTTCTTTCTCTCACTGAGATACACACAATCTGACGTTGCCTCTGAGCTCCGTTGCTGGCAAAGAACTGAAACTGACATACATTCCTGTGGGGAAACACAGGGCTTTGCTAGGATTTCCCTAGGCAGTCTGTTTTCCCTGGGCCTCGCTGTAGCAACACTATTTCACCAGGGCAACACTGCATGGGATTTCCTCTGCCAGGAGAGAGCTGCTGCTTTGTAGTTTGTGCTGGGAAACCTTGCTTTGGCGAGTGCCAATTGACCGCATTCAGGCAGAAAGAAAAGAGAATCGCAAGAGGCCTTTTCTCGCCGGCTGCTCTGCCAAGCCCTTCCAGCTAAAACTATGCCGTTGCTCCTCTGGAAGGATCCCTGCACCGCGACGTAGTTTTTCAGAAGAAGCCTTGCGTTTGCAAGAGCAAAGGAGGAATTCGTTGCAGGAAAGAGGAAGGAAAGAAAGTTTCTCTCCCTCTGCCTGCTTTGCTCAGAGGACTGGATGAAGTTAGGAAGTTCTCCCTTTCACTGAGAAACGTGCAGGCTGCTGTTGCCTGGGCGCTCTCTTCTTTGCAAAAGAGTCTGCAGTTCCACGCTTTGAACCGTGGAAAGGCGCCGGGCTCTGCTAAGATTTCCCCCGGCGCTTCGTTTGCCCTGGGCCAAAGCGAGCCTTCACAATAGCTGAACGCTAACACTGCATACTCGTTCCACTTCCAGAACAGGGCTACCGCGAGGCAGTTCTCCGGGGGAAAACGGCCCTTCGCGAAGGGCAGATCTGCCGAGCTCACTGCGGGAAAGCGAAAGCAAAGGACGCTTTTCTCCCTCTAACCGCTTTCGTCAGAGGAACGGGGGAAGTCACAGTGTTCTTTCTCTCACTGAGATACACACAATCTGACGTTGCCTCTGAGCTCCGTTGCTGGCAAAGAACTGAAACTGACATACATTCCTGTGGGGAAACACAGGGCTTTGCTAGGATTTCCCTAGGCAGTCTGTTTTCCCTGGGCCTCGCTGTAGCAACACTATTTCACCAGGGCAACACTGCATGGGATTTCCTCTGCCAGGAGAGAGCTGCTGCTTTGTAGTTTGTGCTGGGAAACCTTGCTTTGGCGAGTGCCAATTGACCGCATTCAGGCAGAAAGAAAAGAGAATCGCAAGAGGCCTTTTCTCGCCGGCTGCTCTGCCAAGCCCTTCCAGCTAAAACTATGCCGTTGCTCCTCTGGAAGGATCCCTGCACCGCCACGTAGTTTTTCAGAAGAAGCCTTGCGTTTGCAAGAGCAAAGGAGGAATTCGTTGCAGGAAAGAGGAAGGAAAGAAAGTTTCTCTCCCTCTGCCTGCTTTGCTCAGAGGACTGGATGAAGTTAGGAAGTTCTCCCTTTCACTGAGAAACGTGCAGGCTGCTGTTGCCTGGGCGCTCTCTTCTTTGCAAAAGAGTCTGCAGTTCCACGCTTTGAACCGTGGAAAGGCGCCGGGCTCTGCTAAGATTTCCCCCGGCGCTTCGTTTGCCCTGGGCCAAAGCGAGCCTTCACAATAGCTGAACGCTAACACTGCATACTCGTTCCACTTCCAGAACAGGGCTACCGCGAGTCAGTTCTCCGGGGGAAAACGGCCCTTCGCGAAGGGCAGATCTGCCGAGCTCACTGCGGGAAAGCGAAAGCAAAGGACGCTTTTCTCCCTCTAACCGCTTTCGTCAGAGGAACGGGGGAAGTCACAGTGTTCTTTCTCTCACTGAGATACACACAATCTGACGTTGCCTCTGAGCTCCGTTGCTGGCAAAGAACTGAAACTGACATACACTCCTGTGGGGAAACACAGGGCTTTGCTAGGATTTCTCTAGGCAGTCTGTTTTCCCTGGGCCTCACTGTAGCAACACTATCTCGCCAGGGCAACACTGCATGGGATTTCCTCTGCCAGGAAAGAGCTGCTGCTTTGTAGATTGTGCTGGGAAACCTTGCTTTGGCAAGTGCCAATTGACCGCATTCAGGCAGAAAGAAAAGAGAATCGCAAGAGGCCTTTTCTCGCCGGCTGCTCTGCCAAGCCCTTCCAGCTAAAACTATGCCGTTGCTCCTCTGGAAGGATCCCTGCACCGCCACGTAGTTTTTCAGAAGAAGCCTTGCGTTTGCAAGAGCAAAGGAGGAATTCGTTGCAGGAAAGAGGAAGGAAAGAAAGTTTCTCTCCCTCTGCCTGCTTTGCTCAGAGGACTGGATGAAGTTAGGAAGTTCTCCCTTTCACTGAGAAACGTGCAGGCTGCTGTTGCCTGGGCGCTCTCTTCTTTGCAAAAGAGTCTGCAGTTCCACGCTTTGAACCGTGGAAAGGCGCCGGGCTCTGCTAAGATTTCCCCCGGCGCTTCGTTTGCCCTGGGCCAAAGCGAGCCTTCACAATAGCTGAACGCTAACACTGCATACTCGTTCCACTTCCAGAACAGGGCTACCGCGAGGCAGTTCTCCGGGGGAAAACGGCCCTTCGCGAAGGGCAGATCTGCCGAGCTCACTGCGGGAAAGCGAAAGCAAAGGACGCTTTTCTCCCTCTAACCGCTTTCGTCAGAGGAACGGGGGAAGTCACAGTGTTCTTTCTCTCACTGAGATACACACAATCTGACGTTGCCTCTGAGCTCCGTTGCTGGCAAAGAACTGAAACTGACATACATTCCTGTGGGGAAACACAGGGCTTTGCTAGGATTTCCCTAGGCAGTCTGTTTTCCCTGGGCCTCGCTGTAGCAACACTATTTCACCAGGGCAACACTGCATGGGATTTCCTCTGCCAGGAGAGAGCTGCTGCTTTGTAGTTTGTGCTGGGAAACCTTGCTTTGGCGAGTGCCAATTGACCGCATTCAGGCAGAAAGAAAAGAGAATCGCAAGAGGCCTTTTCTCGCCGGCTGCTCTGCCAAGCCCTTCCAGCTAAAACTATGCCGTTGCTCCTCTGGAAGGATCCCTGCACCGCGACGTAGTTTTTCAGAAGAAGCCTTGCGTTTGCAAGAGCAAAGGAGGAATTCGTTGCAGGAAAGAGGAAGGAAAGAAAGTTTCTCTCCCTCTGCCTGCTTTGCTCAGAGGACTGGATGAAGTTAGGAAGTTCTCCCTTTCACTGAGAAACGTGCAGGCTGCTGTTGCCTGGGCGCTCTCTTCTTTGCAAAAGAGTCTGCAGTTCCACGCTTTGAACCGTGGAAAGGCGCCGGGCTCTGCTAAGATTTCCCCCGGCGCTTCGTTTGCCCTGGGCCAAAGCGAGCCTTCACAATAGCTGAACGCTAACACTGCATACTCGTTCCACTTCCAGAACAGGGCTACCGCGAGGCAGTTCTCCGGGGGAAAACGGCCCTTCGCGAAGGGCAGATCTGCCGAGCTCACTTCGGGAAAGCGAAAGCAAAGGACGCTTTTCTCCCTCTAACCGCTTTCGTCAGAGGAACGGGGGAAGTCACAGTGTTCTTTCTCTCACTGAGATACACACAATCTGACGTTGCCTCTGAGCTCCGTTGCTGGCAAAGAACTGAAACTGACATACATTCCTGTGGGGAAACACAGGGCTTTGCTAGGATTTCCCTAGGCAGTCTGTTTTCCCTGGGCCTCGCTGTAGCAACACTATTTCACCAGGGCAACACTGCATGGGATTTCCTCTGCCAGGAGAGAGCTGCTGCTTTGTAGTTTGTGCTGGGAAACCTTGCTTTGGCGAGTGCCAATTGACCGCATTCAGGCAGAAAGAAAAGAGAATCGCAAGAGGCCTTTTCTCGCCGGCTGCTCTGCCAAGCCCTTCCAGCTAAAACTATGCCGTTGCTCCTCTGGAAGGATCCCTGCACCGCGACGTAGTTTTTCAGAAGAAGCCTTGCGTTTGCAAGAGCAAAGGAGGAATTCGTTGCAGGAAAGAGGAAGGAAAGAAAGTTTCTCTCCCTCTGCCTGCTTTGCTCAGAGGACTGGATGAAGTTAGGAAGTTCTCCCTTTCACTGAGAAACGTGCAGGCTGCTGTTGCCTGGGCGCTCTCTTCTTTGCAAAAGAGTCTGCAGTTCCACGCTTTGAACCGTGGAAAGTCGCCGGGCTCTGCTAAGATTTCCCCCGGCGCTTCGTTTGCCCTGGGCCAAAGCGAGCCTTCACAATAGCTGAACGCTAACACTGCATACTCGTTCCACTTCCAGAACAGGGCTACCGCGAGGCAGTTCTCCGGGGGAAAACGGCCCTTCGCGAAGGGCAGATCTGCCGAGCTCACTGCGGGAAAGCGAAAGCAAAGGACGCTTTTCTCCCTCTAACCGCTTTCGTCAGAGGAACGGGGGAAGTCACAGTGTTCTTTCTCTCACTGAGATACACACAATCTGACGTTGCCTCTGAGCTCCGTTGCTGGCAAAGAACTGAAACTGACATACACTCCTGTGGGGAAACACAGGGCTTTGCTAGGATTTCTCCAGGCAGTCTGTTTTCCCTGGGCCTCACTGTAGCAACACTATCTCGCCAGGGCAACACTGCATGGGATTTCCTCTGCCAGGAGAGAGCTGCTGCTTTGTAGATTGTGCTGGGAAACCTTGCTTTGGCAAGTGCCAATTGACCGCATTCAGGCAGAAAGAAAAGAGAATCGCAAGAGGCCTTTTCTCGCCGGCTGCTCTGCCAAGCCCTTCCAGCTAAAACTATGCCGTTGCTCCTCTGGAAGGATCCCTGCACCGCCACGTAGTTTTTCAGAAGAAGCCTTGCGTTTGCAAGAGCAAAGGAGGAATTCGTTGCAGGAAAGAGGAAGGAAAGAAAGTTTCTCTCCCTCTGCCTGCTTTGCTCAGAGGACTGGATGAAGTTAGGAAGTTCTCCCTTTCACTGAGAAACGTGCAGGCTGCTGTTGCCTGGGCGCTCTCTTCTTTGCAAAAGAGTCTGCAGTTCCACGCTTTGAACCGTGGAAAGGCGCCGGGCTCTGCTAAGATTTCCCCCGGCGCTTCGTTTGCCCTGGGCCAAAGCGAGCCTTCACAATAGCTGAACGCTAACACTGCATACTCGTTCCACTTCCAGAACAGGGCTACCGCGAGGCAGTTCTCCGGGGGAAAACGGCCCTTCGCGAAGGGCAGATCTGCCGAGCTCACTGCGGGAAAGCGAAAGCAAAGGACGCTTTTCTCCCTCTAACCGCTTTCGTCAGAGGAACGGGGGAAGTCACAGTGTTCTTTCTCTCACTGAGATACACACAATCTGACGTTGCCTCTGAGCTCCGTTGCTGGCAAAGAACTGAAACTGACATACACTCCTGTGGGGAAACACAGGGCTTTGCTAGGATTTCTCCAGGCAGTCTGTTTTCCCTGGGCCTCACTGTAGCAACACTATCTCGCCAGGGCAACACTGCATGGGATTTCCTCTGCCAGGAGAGAGCTGCTGCTTTGTAGATTGTGCTGGGAAACCTTGCTTTGGCAAGTGCCAATTGACCGCATTCAGGCAGAAAGAAAAGAGAATCGCAAGAGGCCTTTTCTCGCCGGCTGCTCTGCCAAGCCCTTCCAGCTAAAACTATGCCGTTGCTCCTCTGGAAGGATCCCTGCACCGCCACGTAGTTTTTCAGAAGAAGCCTTGCGTTTGCAAGAGCAAAGGAGGAATTCGTTGCAGGAAAGAGGAAGGAAAGAAAGTTTCTCTCCCTCTGCCTGCTTTGCTCAGAGGACTGGATGAAGTTAGGAAGTTCTCCCTTTCACTGAGAAACGTGCAGGCTGCTGTTGCCTGGGCGCTCTCTTCTTTGCAAAAGAGTCTGCAGTTCCACGCTTTGAACCGTGGAAAGGCGCCGGGCTCTGCTAAGATTTCCCCCGGCGCTTCGTTTGCCCTGGGCCAAAGCGAGCCTTCACAATAGCTGAACGCTAACACTGCATACTCGTTCCACTTCCAGAACAGGGCTACCGCGAGTCAGTTCTCCGGGGGAAAACGGCCCTTCGCGAAGGGCAGATCTGCCGAGCTCACTGCGGGAAAGCGAAAGCAAAGGACGCTTTTCTCCCTCTAACCGCTTTCGTCAGAGGAACGGGGGAAGTCACAGTGTTCTTTCTCTCACTGAGATACACACAATCTGACGTTGCCTCTGAGCTCCGTTGCTGGCAAAGAACTGAAACTGACATACACTCCTGTGGGGAAACACAGGGCTTTGCTAGGATTTCTCTAGGCAGTCTGTTTTCCCTGGGCCTCACTGTAGCAACACTATCTCGCCAGGGCAACACTGCATGGGATTTCCTCTGCCAGGAAAGAGCTGCTGCTTTGTAGATTGTGCTGGGAAACCTTGCTTTGGCAAGTGCCAATTGACCGCATTCAGGCAGAAAGAAAAGAGAATCGCAAGAGGCCTTTTCTCGCCGGCTGCTCTGCCAAGCCCTTCCAGCTAAAACTATGCCGTTGCTCCTCTGGAAGGATCCCTGCACCGCCACGTAGTTTTTCAGAAGAAGCCTTGCGTTTGCAAGAGCAAAGGAGGAATTCGTTGCAGGAAAGAGGAAGGAAAGAAAGTTTCTCTCCCTCTGCCTGCTTTGCTCAGAGGACTGGATGAAGTTAGGAAGTTCTCCCTTTCACTGAGAAACGTGCAGGCTGCTGTTGCCTGGGCGCTCTCTTCTTTGCAAAAGAGTCTGCAGTTCCACGCTTTGAACCGTGGAAAGGCGCCGGGCTCTGCTAAGATTTCCCCCGGCGCTTCGTTTGCCCTGGGCCAAAGCGAGCCTTCACAATAGCTGAACGCTAACACTGCATACTCGTTCCACTTCCAGAACAGGGCTACCGCGAGGCAGTTCTCCGGGGGAAAACGGCCCTTCGCGAAGGGCAGATCTGCCGAGCTCACTTCGGGAAAGCGAAAGCAAAGGACGCTTTTCTCCCTCTAACCGCTTTCGTCAGAGGAACGGGGGAAGTCACAGTGTTCTTTCTCTCACTGAGATACACACAATCTGACGTTGCCTCTGAGCTCCGTTGCTGGCAAAGAACTGAAACTGACATACATTCCTGTGGGGAAACACAGGGCTTTGCTAGGATTTCCCTAGGCAGTCTGTTTTCCCTGGGCCTCGCTGTAGCAACACTATTTCACCAGGGCAACACTGCATGGGATTTCCTCTGCCAGGAGAGAGCTGCTGCTTTGTAGTTTGTGCTGGGAAACCTTGCTTTGGCGAGTGCCAATTGACCGCATTCAGGCAGAAAGAAAAGAGAATCGCAAGAGGCCTTTTCTCGCCGGCTGCTCTGCCAAGCCCTTCCAGCTAAAACTATGCCGTTGCTCCTCTGGAAGGATCCCTGCACCGCGACGTAGTTTTTCAGAAGAAGCCTTGCGTTTGCAAGAGCAAAGGAGGAATTCGTTGCAGGAAAGAGGAAGGAAAGAAAGTTTCTCTCCCTCTGCCTGCTTTGCTCAGAGGACTGGATGAAGTTAGGAAGTTCTCCCTTTCACTGAGAAACGTGCAGGCTGCTGTTGCCTGGGCGCTCTCTTCTTTGCAAAAGAGTCTGCAGTTCCACGCTTTGAACCGTGGAAAGTCGCCGGGCTCTGCTAAGATTTCCCCCGGCGCTTCGTTTGCCCTGGGCCAAAGCGAGCCTTCACAATAGCTGAACGCTAACACTGCATACTCGTTCCACTTCCAGAACAGGGCTACCGCGAGGCAGTTCTCCGGGGGAAAACGGCCCTTCGCGAAGGGCAGATCTGCCGAGCTCACTGCGGGAAAGCGAAAGCAAAGGACGCTTTTCTCCCTCTAACCGCTTTCGTCAGAGGAACGGGGGAAGTCACAGTGTTCTTTCTCTCACTGAGATACACACAATCTGACGTTGCCTCTGAGCTCCGTTGCTGGCAAAGAACTGAAACTGACATACACTCCTGTGGGGAAACACAGGGCTTTGCTAGGATTTCTCCAGGCAGTCTGTTTTCCCTGGGCCTCACTGTAGCAACACTATCTCGCCAGGGCAACACTGCATGGGATTTCCTCTGCCAGGAGAGAGCTGCTGCTTTGTAGATTGTGCTGGGAAACCTTGCTTTGGCAAGTGCCAATTGACCGCATTCAGGCAGAAAGAAAAGAGAATCGCAAGAGGCCTTTTCTCGCCGGCTGCTCTGCCAAGCCCTTCCAGCTAAAACTATGCCGTTGCTCCTCTGGAAGGATCCCTGCACCGCCACGTAGTTTTTCAGAAGAAGCCTTGCGTTTGCAAGAGCAAAGGAGGAATTCGTTGCAGGAAAGAGGAAGGAAAGAAAGTTTCTCTCCCTCTGCCTGCTTTGCTCAGAGGACTGGATGAAGTTAGGAAGTTCTCCCTTTCACTGAGAAACGTGCAGGCTGCTGTTGCCTGGGCGCTCTCTTCTTTGCAAAAGAGTCTGCAGTTCCACGCTTTGAACCGTGGAAAGGCGCCGGGCTCTGCTAAGATTTCCCCCGGCGCTTCGTTTGCCCTGGGCCAAAGCGAGCCTTCACAATAGCTGAACGCTAACACTGCATACTCGTTCCACTTCCAGAACAGGGCTACCGCGAGGCAGTTCTCCGGGGGAAAACGGCCCTTCGCGAAGGGCAGATCTGCCGAGCTCACTGCGGGAAAGCGAAAGCAAAGGACGCTTTTCTCCCTCTAACCGCTTTCGTCAGAGGAACGGGGGAAGTCACAGTGTTCTTTCTCTCACTGAGATACACACAATCTGACGTTGCCTCTGAGCTCCGTTGCTGGCAAAGAACTGAAACTGACATACACTCCTGTGGGGAAACACAGGGCTTTGCTAGGATTTCTCCAGGCAGTCTGTTTTCCCTGGGCCTCACTGTAGCAACACTATCTCGCCAGGGCAACACTGCATGGGATTTCCTCTGCCAGGAGAGAGCTGCTGCTTTGTAGATTGTGCTGGGAAACCTTGCTTTGGCAAGTGCCAATTGACCGCATTCAGGCAGAAAGAAAAGAGAATCGCAAGAGGCCTTTTCTCGCCGGCTGCTCTGCCAAGCCCTTCCAGCTAAAACTATGCCGTTGCTCCTCTGGAAGGATCCCTGCACCGCCACGTAGTTTTTCAGAAGAAGCCTTGCGTTTGCAAGAGCAAAGGAGGAATTCGTTGCAGGAAAGAGGAAGGAAAGAAAGTTTCTCTCCCTCTGCCTGCTTTGCTCAGAGGACTGGATGAAGTTAGGAAGTTCTCCCTTTCACTGAGAAACGTGCAGGCTGCTGTTGCCTGGGCGCTCTCTTCTTTGCAAAAGAGTCTGCAGTTCCACGCTTTGAACCGTGGAAAGGCGCCGGGCTCTGCTAAGATTTCCCCCGGCGCTTCGTTTGCCCTGGGCCAAAGCGAGCCTTCACAATAGCTGAACGCTAACACTGCATACTCGTTCCACTTCCAGAACAGGGCTACCGCGAGTCAGTTCTCCGGGGGAAAACGGCCCTTCGCGAAGGGCAGATCTGCCGAGCTCACTGCGGGAAAGCGAAAGCAAAGGACGCTTTTCTCCCTCTAACCGCTTTCGTCAGAGGAACGGGGGAAGTCACAGTGTTCTTTCTCTCACTGAGATACACACAATCTGACGTTGCCTCTGAGCTCCGTTGCTGGCAAAGAACTGAAACTGACATACACTCCTGTGGGGAAACACAGGGCTTTGCTAGGATTTCTCTAGGCAGTCTGTTTTCCCTGGGCCTCACTGTAGCAACACTATCTCGCCAGGGCAACACTGCATGGGATTTCCTCTGCCAGGAAAGAGCTGCTGCTTTGTAGATTGTGCTGGGAAACCTTGCTTTGGCAAGTGCCAATTGACCGCATTCAGGCAGAAAGAAAAGAGAATCGCAAGAGGCCTTTTCTCGCCGGCTGCTCTGCCAAGCCCTTCCAGCTAAAACTATGCCGTTGCTCCTCTGGAAGGATCCCTGCACCGCCACGTAGTTTTTCAGAAGAAGCCTTGCGTTTGCAAGAGCAAAGGAGGAATTCGTTGCAGGAAAGAGGAAGGAAAGAAAGTTTCTCTCCCTCTGCCTGCTTTGCTCAGAGGACTGGATGAAGTTAGGAAGTTCTCCCTTTCACTGAGAAACGTGCAGGCTGCTGTTGCCTGGGCGCTCTCTTCTTTGCAAAAGAGTCTGCAGTTCCACGCTTTGAACCGTGGAAAGGCGCCGGGCTCTGCTAAGATTTCCCCCGGCGCTTCGTTTGCCCTGGGCCAAAGCGAGCCTTCACAATAGCTGAACGCTAACACTGCATACTCGTTCCACTTCCAGAACAGGGCTACCGCGAGGCAGTTCTCCGGGGGAAAACGGCCCTTCGCGAAGGGCAGATCTGCCGAGCTCACTGCGGGAAAGCGAAAGCAAAGGACGCTTTTCTCCCTCTAACCGCTTTCGTCAGAGGAACGGGGGAAGTCACAGTGTTCTTTCTCTCACTGAGATACACACAATCTGACGTTGCCTCTGAGCTCCGTTGCTGGCAAAGAACTGAAACTGACATACATTCCTGTGGGGAAACACAGGGCTTTGCTAGGATTTCCCTAGGCAGTCTGTTTTCCCTGGGCCTCGCTGTAGCAACACTATTTCACCAGGGCAACACTGCATGGGATTTCCTCTGCCAGGAGAGAGCTGCTGCTTTGTAGTTTGTGCTGGGAAACCTTGCTTTGGCGAGTGCCAATTGACCGCATTCAGGCAGAAAGAAAAGAGAATCGCAAGAGGCCTTTTCTCGCCGGCTGCTCTGCCAAGCCCTTCCAGCTAAAACTATGCCGTTGCTCCTCTGGAAGGATCCCTGCACCGCCACGTAGTTTTTCAGAAGAAGCCTTGCGTTTGCAAGAGCAAAGGAGGAATTCGTTGCAGGAAAGAGGAAGGAAAGAAAGTTTCTCTCCCTCTGCCTGCTTTGCTCAGAGGACTGGATGAAGTTAGGAAGTTCTCCCTTTCACTGAGAAACGTGCAGGCTGCTGTTGCCTGGGCGCTCTCTTCTTTGCAAAAGAGTCTGCAGTTCCACGCTTTGAACCGTGGAAAGGCGCCGGGCTCTGCTAAGATTTCCCCCGGCGCTTCGTTTGCCCTGGGCCAAAGCGAGCCTTCACAATAGCTGAACGCTAACACTGCATACTCGTTCCACTTCCAGAACAGGGCTACCGCGAGGCAGTTCTCCGGGGGAAAACGGCCCTTCGCGAAGGGCAGATCTGCCGAGCTCACTTCGGGAAAGCGAAAGCAAAGGACGCTTTTCTCCCTCTAACCGCTTTCGTCAGAGGAACGGGGGAAGTCACAGTGTTCTTTCTCTCACTGAGATACACACAATCTGACGTTGCCTCTGAGCTCCGTTGCTGGCAAAGAACTGAAACTGACATACATTCCTGTGGGGAAACACAGGGCTTTGCTAGGATTTCCCTAGGCAGTCTGTTTTCCCTGGGCCTCGCTGTAGCAACACTATTTCACCAGGGCAACACTGCATGGGATTTCCTCTGCCAGGAGAGAGCTGCTGCTTTGTAGTTTGTGCTGGGAAACCTTGCTTTGGCGAGTGCCAATTGACCGCATTCAGGCAGAAAGAAAAGAGAATCGCAAGAGGCCTTTTCTCGCCGGCTGCTCTGCCAAGCCCTTCCAGCTAAAACTATGCCGTTGCTCCTCTGGAAGGATCCCTGCACCGCGACGTAGTTTTTCAGAAGAAGCCTTGCGTTTGCAAGAGCAAAGGAGGAATTCGTTGCAGGAAAGAGGAAGGAAAGAAAGTTTCTCTCCCTCTGCCTGCTTTGCTCAGAGGACTGGATGAAGTTAGGAAGTTCTCCCTTTCACTGAGAAACGTGCAGGCTGCTGTTGCCTGGGCGCTCTCTTCTTTGCAAAAGAGTCTGCAGTTCCACGCTTTGAACCGTGGAAAGTCGCCGGGCTCTGCTAAGATTTCCCCCGGCGCTTCGTTTGCCCTGGGCCAAAGCGAGCCTTCACAATAGCTGAACGCTAACACTGCATACTCGTTCCACTTCCAGAACAGGGCTACCGCGAGGCAGTTCTCCGGGGGAAAACGGCCCTTCGCGAAGGGCAGATCTGCCGAGCTCACTGCGGGAAAGCGAAAGCAAAGGACGCTTTTCTCCCTCTAACCGCTTTCGTCAGAGGAACGGGGGAAGTCACAGTGTTCTTTCTCTCACTGAGATACACACAATCTGACGTTGCCTCTGAGCTCCGTTGCTGGCAAAGAACTGAAACTGACATACACTCCTGTGGGGAAACACAGGGCTTTGCTAGGATTTCTCCAGGCAGTCTGTTTTCCCTGGGCCTCACTGTAGCAACACTATCTCGCCAGGGCAACACTGCATGGGATTTCCTCTGCCAGGAGAGAGCTGCTGCTTTGTAGATTGTGCTGGGAAACCTTGCTTTGGCAAGTGCCAATTGACCGCATTCAGGCAGAAAGAAAAGAGAATCGCAAGAGGCCTTTTCTCGCCGGCTGCTCTGCCAAGCCCTTCCAGCTAAAACTATGCCGTTGCTCCTCTGGAAGGATCCCTGCACCGCCACGTAGTTTTTCAGAAGAAGCCTTGCGTTTGCAAGAGCAAAGGAGGAATTCGTTGCAGGAAAGAGGAAGGAAAGAAAGTTTCTCTCCCTCTGCCTGCTTTGCTCAGAGGACTGGATGAAGTTAGGAAGTTCTCCCTTTCACTGAGAAACGTGCAGGCTGCTGTTGCCTGGGCGCTCTCTTCTTTGCAAAAGAGTCTGCAGTTCCACGCTTTGAACCGTGGAAAGGCGCCGGGCTCTGCTAAGATTTCCCCCGGCGCTTCGTTTGCCCTGGGCCAAAGCGAGCCTTCACAATAGCTGAACGCTAACACTGCATACTCGTTCCACTTCCAGAACAGGGCTACCGCGAGGCAGTTCTCCGGGGGAAAACGGCCCTTCGCGAAGGGCAGATCTGCCGAGCTCACTGCGGGAAAGCGAAAGCAAAGGACGCTTTTCTCCCTCTAACCGCTTTCGTCAGAGGAACGGGGGAAGTCACAGTGTTCTTTCTCTCACTGAGATACACACAATCTGACGTTGCCTCTGAGCTCCGTTGCTGGCAAAGAACTGAAACTGACATACACTCCTGTGGGGAAACACAGGGCTTTGCTAGGATTTCTCCAGGCAGTCTGTTTTCCCTGGGCCTCACTGTAGCAACACTATCTCGCCAGGGCAACACTGCATGGGATTTCCTCTGCCAGGAGAGAGCTGCTGCTTTGTAGATTGTGCTGGGAAACCTTGCTTTGGCAAGTGCCAATTGACCGCATTCAGGCAGAAAGAAAAGAGAATCGCAAGAGGCCTTTTCTCGCCGGCTGCTCTGCCAAGCCCTTCCAGCTAAAACTATGCCGTTGCTCCTCTGGAAGGATCCCTGCACCGCCACGTAGTTTTTCAGAAGAAGCCTTGCGTTTGCAAGAGCAAAGGAGGAATTCGTTGCAGGAAAGAGGAAGGAAAGAAAGTTTCTCTCCCTCTGCCTGCTTTGCTCAGAGGACTGGATGAAGTTAGGAAGTTCTCCCTTTCACTGAGAAACGTGCAGGCTGCTGTTGCCTGGGCGCTCTCTTCTTTGCAAAAGAGTCTGCTGTTCCACGCTTTGAACCGTGGAAAGGCGCCGGGCTCTGCTAAGATTTCCCCCGGCGCTTCGTTTGCCCTGGGCCAAAGCGAGCCTTCACAATAGCTGAACGCTAACACTGCATACTCGTTCCACTTCCAGAACAGGGCTACCGCGAGGCAGTTCTCCGGGGGAAAACGGCCCTTCGCGAAGGGCAGATCTGCCGAGCTCACTGCGGGAAAGCGAAAGCAAAGGACGCTTTTCTCCCTCTAACCGCTTTCGTCAGAGGAACGGGGGAAGTCACAGTGTTCTTTCTCTCACTGAGATACACACAATCTGACGTTGCCTCTGAGCTCCGTTGCTGGCAAAGAACTGAAACTGACATACACTCCTGTGGGGAAACACAGGGCTTTGCTAGGATTTCTCCAGGCAGTCTGTTTTCCCTGGGCCTCACTGTAGCAACACTATCTCGCCAGGGCAACACTGCATGGGATTTCCTCTGCCAGGAGAGAGCTGCTGCTTTGTAGATTGTGCTGGGAAACCTTGCTTTGGCAAGTGCCAATTGACCGCATTCAGGCAGAAAGAAAAGAGAATCGCAAGAGGCCTTTTCTCGCCGGCTGCTCTGCCAAGCCCTTCCAGCTAAAACTATGCCGTTGCTCCTCTGGAAGGATCCCTGCACCGCCACGTAGTTTTTCAGAAGAAGCCTTGCGTTTGCAAGAGCAAAGGAGGAATTCGTTGCAGGAAAGAGGAAGGAAAGAAAGTTTCTCTCCCTCTGCCTGCTTTGCTCAGAGGACTGGATGAAGTTAGGAAGTTCTCCCTTTCACTGAGAAACGTGCAGGCTGCTGTTGCCTGGGCGCTCTCTTCTTTGCAAAAGAGTCTGCAGTTCCACGCTTTGAACCGTGGAAAGGCGCCGGGCTCTGCTAAGATTTCCCCCGGCGCTTCGTTTGCCCTGGGCCAAAGCGAGCCTTCACAATAGCTGAACGCTAACACTGCATACTCGTTCCACTTCCAGAACAGGGCTACCGCGAGGCAGTTCTCCGGGGGAAAACGGCCCTTCGCGAAGGGCAGATCTGCCGAGCTCACTTCGGGAAAGCGAAAGCAAAGGACGCTTTTCTCCCTCTAAGCGCTTTCGACAGAGGAACGGGGGAAGTCACAGTGTTCTTTCTCTCACTGAGATACACACAATCTGACGTTGCCTCTGAGCTCCGTTGCTGGCAAAGAACTGAAACTGACATACACTCCTGTGGGGAAACACAGGGCTTTGCTAGGATTTCTCCAGGCAGTCTGTTTTCCCTGGGCCTCACTGTAGCAACACTATCTCGCCAGGGCAACACTGCATGGGATTTCCTCTGCCAGGAGAGAGCTGCTGCTTTGTAGATTGTGCTGGGAAACCTTGCTTTGGCGAGTGCCAATTGACCGCATTCAGGCAGAAAGAAAAGAGAATCGCAAGAGGCCTTTTCTCGCCGGCTGCTCTGCCAAGCCCTTCCAGCTAAAACTATGCCGTTGCTCCTCTGGAAGGATCCCTGCACCGCGACGTAGTTTTTCAGAAGAAGCCTTGCGTTTGCAAGAGCAAAGGAGGAATTCGTTGCAGGAAAGAGGAAGGAAAGAAAGTTTCTCTCCCTCTGCCTGCTTTGCTCAGAGGACTGGATGAAGTTAGGAAGTTCTCCCTTTCACTGAGAAACGTGCAGGCTGCTGTTGCCTGGGCGCTCTCTTCTTTGCAAAAGAGTCTGCAGTTCCACGCTTTGAACCGTGGAAAGGCGCCGGGCTCTGCTAAGATTTCCCCCGGCGCTTCGTTTGCCCTGGGCCAAAGCGAGCCTTCACAATAGCTGAACGCTAACACTGCATACTCGTTCCACTTAGAGAACAGGGCTACCGCGAGGCAGTTCTCCGGGGGAAAACGGCCCTTCGCGAAGGGCAGATCTGCCGAGCTCACTGCGGGAAAGCGAAAGCAAAGGACGCTTTTCTCCCTCTAACCGCTTTCGTCAGAGGAACGGGGGAAGTCACAGTGTTCTTTCTCTCACTGAGATACACACAATCTGACGTTGCCTCTGAGCTCCGTTGCTGGCAAAGAACTGAAACTGACATACACTCCTGTGGGGAAACACAGGGCTTTGCTAGGATTTCTCCAGGCAGTCTGTTTTCCCTGGGCCTCACTGTAGCAACACTATCTCGCCAGGGCAACACTGCATGGGATTTCCTCTGCCAGGAGAGAGCTGCTGCTTTGTAGATTGTGCTGGGAAACCTTAATACTATCTCTCTATGTTGACCGCATTCAGGCAGAAAGAAAAGAGAATCGCAAGAGGCCTTTTCTCGCCGGCTGCTCTGCCAAGCCCTTCCAGCTAAAACTATGCCGTTGCTCCTCTGGAAGGATCCCTGCACCGCCACGTAGTTTTTCAGAAGAAGCCTTGCGTTTGCAAGAGCAAAGGAGGAATTCGTTGCAGGAAAGAGGAAGGAAAGAAAGTTTCTCTCCCTCTGCCTGCTTTGCTCAGAGGACTGGATGAAGTTAGGAAGTTCTCCCTTTCACTGAGAAACGTGCAGGCTGCTGTTGCCTGGGCGCTCTCTTCTTTGCAAAAGAGTCTGCAGTTCCACGCTTTGAACCGTGGAAAGGCGCCGGGCTCTGCTAAGATTTCCCCCGGCGCTTCGTTTGCCCTGGGCCAAAGCGAGCCTTCACAATAGCTGAACGCTAACACTGCATACTCGTTCCACTTCCAGAACAGGGCTACCGCGAGGCAGTTCTCCGGGGGAAAACGGCCCTTCGCGAAGGGCAGATCTGCCGAGCTCACTGCGGGAAAGCGAAAGCAAAGGACGCTTTTCTCCCTCTAACCGCTTTCGTCAGAGGAACGGGGGAAGTCACAGTGTTCTTTCTCTCACTGAGATACACACAATCTGACGTTGCCTCTGAGCTCCGTTGCTGGCAAAGAACTGAAACTGACATACATTCCTGTGGGGAAACACAGGGCTTTGCTAGGATTTCCCTAGGCAGTCTGTTTTCCCTGGGCCTCGCTGTAGCAACACTATTTCACCAGGGCAACACTGCATGGGATTTCCTCTGCCAGGAGAGAGCTGCTGCTTTGTAGATTGTGCTGGGAAACCTTGCTTTGGCAAGTGCCAATTGACCGCATTCAGGCAGAAAGAAAAGAGAATCGCAAGAGGCCTTTTCTCGCCGGCTGCTCTGCCAAGCCCTTCCAGCTAAAACTATGCCGTTGCTCCTCTGGAAGGATCCCTGCACCGCGACGTAGTTTTTCAGAAGAAGCCTTGCGTTTGCAAGAGCAAAGGAGGAATTCGTTGCAGGAAAGAGGAAGGAAAGAAAGTTTCTCTCCCTCTGCCTGCTTTGCTCAGAGGACTGGATGAAGTTAGGAAGTTCTCCCTTTCACTGAGAAACGTGCAGGCTGCTGTTGCCTGGGCGCTCTCTTCTTTGCAAAAGAGTCTGCTGTTCCACGCTTTGAACCGTGGAAAGGCGCCAGGCTCTGCTAAGATTTCCCCCGGCGCTTCGTTTGCCCTGGGCCAAAGCGAGCCTTCACAATAGCTGAACGCTAACACTGCATACTCGTTCCACTTCCAGAACAGGGCTACCGCGAGGCAGTTCTCCGGGGGAAAACGGCCCTTCGCGAAGGGCAGATCTGCCGAGCTCACTTCGGGAAAGCGAAAGCAAAGGACGCTTTTCTCCCTCTAAGCGCTTTCGACAGAGGAACGGGGGAAGTCACAGTGTTCTTTCTCTCACTGAGATACACACAATCTGACGTTGCCTCTGAGCTCCGTTGCTGGCAAAGAACTGAAACTGACATACACTCCTGTGGGGAAACACAGGGCTTTGCTAGGATTTCTCCAGGCAGTCTGTTTTCCCTGGGCCTCACTGTAGCAACACTATCTCGCCAGGGCAACACTGCATGGGATTTCCTCTGCCAGGAGAGAGCTGCTGCTTTGTAGATTGTGCTGGGAAACCTTGCTTTGGCGAGTGCCAATTGACCGCATTCAGGCAGAAAGAAAAGAGAATCGCAAGAGGCCTTTTCTCGCCGGCTGCTCTGCCAAGCCCTTCCAGCTAAAACTATGCCGTTGCTCCTCTGGAAGGATCCCTGCACCGCGACGTAGTTTTTCAGAAGAAGCCTTGCGTTTGCAAGAGCAAAGGAGGAATTCGTTGCAGGAAAGAGGAAGGAAAGAAAGTTTCTCTCCCTCTGCCTGCTTTGCTCAGAGGACTGGATGAAGTTAGGAAGTTCTCCCTTTCACTGAGAAACGTGCAGGCTGCTGTTGCCTGGGCGCTCTCTTCTTTGCAAAAGAGTCTGCAGTTCCACGCTTTGAACCGTGGAAAGGCGCCGGGCTCTGCTAAGATTTCCCCCGGCGCTTCGTTTGCCCTGGGCCAAAGTGAGCCTTCACAATAGCTGAACGCTAACACTGCATACTCGTTCCACTTCCAGAACAGGGCTACCGCGAGGCAGTTCTCCGGGGGAAAACGGCCCTTCGCGAAGGGCAGATCTGCCGAGCTCACTGCGGGAAAGCGAAAGCAAAGGACGCTTTTCTCCCTCTAACCGCTTTCGTCAGAGGAACGGGGGAAGTCACAGTGTTCTTTCTCTCACTGAGATACACACAATCTGACGTTGCCTCTGAGCTCCGTTGCTGGCAAAGAACTGAAACTGACATACACTCCTGTGGGGAAACACAGGGCTTTGCTAGGATTTCTCCAGGCAGTCTGTTTTCCCTGGGCCTCACTGTAGCAACACTATCTCGCCAGGGCAACACTGCATGGGATTTCCTCTGCCAGGAGAGAGCTGCTGCTTTGTAGATTGTGCTGGGAAACCTTGCTTTGGCAAGTGCCAATTGACCGCATTCAGGCAGAAAGAAAAGAGAATCACAAGAGGCCTTTTCTCGCCGGCTGCTCTGCCAAGCCCTTCCAGCTAAAACTATGCCGTTGCTCCTCTGGAAGGATCCCTGCACCGCCACGTAGTTTTTCAGAAGAAGCCTTGCGTTTGCAAGAGCAAAGGAGGAATTCGTTGCAGGAAAGAGGAAGGAAAGAAAGTTTCTCTCCCTCTGCCTGCTTTGCTCAGAGGACTGGATGAAGTTAGGAAGTTCTCCCTTTCACTGAGAAACGTGCAGGCTGCTGTTGCCTGGGCGCTCTCTTCTTTGCAAAAGAGTCTGCTGTTCCACGCTTTGAACCGTGGAAAGGCGCCAGGCTCTGCTAAGATTTCCCCCGGCGCTTCGTTTGCCCTGGGCCAAAGCGAGCCTTCACAATAGCTGAACGCTAACACTGCATACTCGTTCCACTTCCAGAACAGGGCTACCGCGAGGCAGTTCTCCAGGGGAAAACGGCCCTTCGCGAAGGGCAGATCTGCCGAGCTCACTTCGGGAAAGAGAAAGCAAAGGACGCTTTTCTCCCTCTAACCGCTTTCGTCAGAGGAACGGGGGAAGTCACAGTGTTCTTTCTCTCACTGAGATACACACAATCTGACGTTGCCTCTGAGCTCCGTTGCTGGCAAAGAACTGAAACTGACATACATTCCTGTGGGGAAACACAGGGCTTTGCTAGGATTTCTCTAGGCAGTCTGTTTTCCCTGGGCCTCACTGTAGCAACACTATCTCGCCAGGGCAACACTGCATGGGATTTCCTCTGCCAGGAGAGAGCTGCTGCTTTGTAGATTGTGCTGGGAAACCTTGCTTTGGCAAGTGCCAATTGACCGCATTCAGGCAGAAAGAAAAGAGAATCGCAAGAGGCCTTTTCTCGCCGGCTGCTCTGCCAAGCCCTTCCAGCTAAAACTATGCCGTTGCTCCTCTGGAAGGATCCCTGCACCGCCACGTAGTTTTTCAGAAGAAGCCTTGCGTTTGCAAGAGCAAAGGAGGAATTCGTTGCAGGAAAGAGGAAGGAAAGAAAGTTTCTCTCCCTCTGCCTGCTTTGCTCAGAGGACTGGATGAAGTTAGGAAGTTCTCCCTTTCACTGAGAAACGTGCAGGCTGCTGTTGCCTGGGCGCTCTCTTCTTTGCAAAAGAGTCTGCAGTTCCACGCTTTGAACCGTGGAAAGGCGCCGGGCTCTGCTAAGATTTCCCCCGGCGCTTCGTTTGCCCTGGGCCAAAGCGAGCCTTCACAATAGCTGAACGCTAACACTGCATACTCGTTCCACTTCCAGAACAGGGCTACCGCGAGGCAGTTCTCCGGGGGAAAACGGCCCTTCGCGAAGGGCAGATCTGC
Organism: Loxodonta africana; assembly: GCF_030014295.1. Lineage (NCBI taxonomy): Eukaryota > Metazoa > Chordata > Mammalia > Proboscidea > Elephantidae > Loxodonta > Loxodonta africana. The sequence continues at coordinate 81,730 of NW_026975163.1, read as the reverse complement.
CGAGCTCACTTCGGGAAAGCGAAAGCAAAGGACGCTTTTCTCCCTCTAAGCGCTTTCGACAGAGGAACGGGGGAAGTCACAGTGTTCTTTCTCTCACTGAGATACACACAATCTGACGTTGCCTCTGAGCTCCGTTGCTGGCAAAGAACTGAAACTGACATACACTCCTGTGGGGAAACACAGGGCTTTGCTAGGATTTCTCCAGGCAGTCTGTTTTCCCTGGGCCTCACTGTAGCAACACTATCTCGCCAGGGCAACACTGCATGGGATTTCCTCTGCCAGGAGAGAGCTGCTGCTTTGTAGATTGTGCTGGGAAACCTTGCTTTGGCGAGTGCCAATTGACCGCATTCAGGCAGAAAGAAAAGAGAATCGCAAGAGGCCTTTTCTCGCCGGCTGCTCTGCCAAGCCCTTCCAGCTAAAACTATGCCGTTGCTCCTCTGGAAGGATCCCTGCACCGCCACGTAGTTTTTCAGAAGAAGCCTTGCGTTTGCAAGAGCAAAGGAGGAATTCGTTGCAGGAAAGAGGAAGGAAAGAAAGTTTCTCTCCCTCTGCCTGCTTTGCTCAGAGGACTGGATGAAGTTAGGAAGTTCTCCCTTTCACTGAGAAACGTGCAGGCTGCTGTTGCCTGGGCGCTCTCTTCTTTGCAAAAGAGTCTGCAGTTCCACGCTTTGAACCGTGGAAAGGCGCCGGGCTCTGCTAAGATTTCCCCCGGCGCTTCGTTTGCCCTGGGCCAAAGCGAGCCTTCACAATAGCTGAACGCTAACACTGCATACTCGTTCCACTTCCAGAACAGGGCTACCGCGAGGCAGTTCTCCGGGGGAAAACGGCCCTTCGCGAAGGGCAGATCTGCCGAGCTCACTTCGGGAAAGAGAAAGCAAAGGACGCTTTTCTCCCTCTAACCGCTTTCGTCAGAGGAACGGGGGAAGTCACAGTGTTCTTTCTCTCACTGAGATACACACAATCTGACGTTGCCTCTGAGCTCCGTTGCTGGCAAAGAACTGAAACTGACATACATTCCTGTGGGGAAACACAGGGCTTTGCTAGGATTTCTCTAGGCAGTCTGTTTTCCCTGGGCCTCACTGTAGCAACACTATCTCGCCAGGGCAACACTGCATGGGATTTCCTCTGCCAGGAGAGAGCTGCTGCTTTGTAGATTGTGCTGGGAAACCTTGCTTTGGCAAGTGCCAATTGACCGCATTCAGGCAGAAAGAAAAGAGAATCGCAAGAGGCCTTTTCTCGCCGGCTGCTCTGCCAAGCCCTTCCAGCTAAAACTATGCCGTTGCTCCTCTGGAAGGATCCCTGCACCGCCACGTAGTTTTTCAGAAGAAGCCTTGCGTTTGCAAGAGCAAAGGAGGAATTCGTTGCAGGAAAGAGGAAGGAAAGAAAGTTTCTCTCCCTCTGCCTGCTTTGCTCAGAGGACTGGATGAAGTTAGGAAGTTCTCCCTTTCACTGAGAAACGTGCAGGCTGCTGTTGCCTGGGCGCTCTCTTCTTTGCAAAAGAGTCTGCAGTTCCACGCTTTGAACCGTGGAAAGGCGCCGGGCTCTGCTAAGATTTCCCCCGGCGCTTCGTTTGCCCTGGGCCAAAGCGAGCCTTCACAATAGCTGAACGCTAACACTGCATACTCGTTCCACTTCCAGAACAGGGCTACCGCGAGGCAGTTCTCCGGGGGAAAACGGCCCTTCGCGAAGGGCAGATCTGCCGAGCTCACTTCGGGAAAGCGAAAGCAAAGGACGCTTTTCTCCCTCTAAGCGCTTTCGACAGAGGAACGGGGGAAGTCACAGTGTTCTTTCTCTCACTGAGATACACACAATCTGACGTTGCCTCTGAGCTCCGTTGCTGGCAAAGAACTGAAACTGACATACACTCCTGTGGGGAAACACAGGGCTTTGCTAGGATTTCTCCAGGCAGTCTGTTTTCCCTGGGCCTCACTGTAGCAACACTATCTCGCCAGGGCAACACTGCATGGGATTTCCTCTGCCAGGAGAGAGCTGCTGCTTTGTAGATTGTGCTGGGAAACCTTGCTTTGGCGAGTGCCAATTGACCGCATTCAGGCAGAAAGAAAAGAGAATCGCAAGAGGCCTTTTCTCGCCGGCTGCTCTGCCAAGCCCTTCCAGCTAAAACTATGCCGTTGCTCCTCTGGAAGGATCCCTGCACCGCGACGTAGTTTTTCAGAAGAAGCCTTGCGTTTGCAAGAGCAAAGGAGGAATTCGTTGCAGGAAAGAGGAAGGAAAGAAAGTTTCTCTCCCTCTGCCTGCTTTGCTCAGAGGACTGGATGAAGTTAGGAAGTTCTCCCTTTCACTGAGAAACGTGCAGGCTGCTGTTGCCTGGGCGCTCTCTTCTTTGCAAAAGAGTCTGCAGTTCCACGCTTTGAACCGTGGAAAGGCGCCGGGCTCTGCTAAGATTTCCCCCGGCGCTTCGTTTGCCCTGGGCCAAAGCGAGCCTTCACAATAGCTGAACGCTAACACTGCATACTCGTTCCACTTCCAGAACAGGGCTACCGCGAGGCAGTTCTCCGGGGGAAAACGGCCCTTCGCGAAGGGCAGATCTGCCGAGCTCACTGCGGGAAAGCGAAAGCAAAGGACGCTTTTCTCCCTCTAACCGCTTTCGTCAGAGGAACGGGGGAAGTCACAGTGTTCTTTCTCTCACTGAGATACACACAATCTGACGTTGCCTCTGAGCTCCGTTGCTGGCAAAGAACTGAAACTGACATACACTCCTGTGGGGAAACACAGGGCTTTGCTAGGATTTCTCCAGGCAGTCTGTTTTCCCTGGGCCTCACTGTAGCAACACTATCTCGCCAGGGCAACACTGCATGGGATTTCCTCTGCCAGGAGAGAGCTGCTGCTTTGTAGATTGTGCTGGGAAACCTTGCTTTGGCAAGTGCCAATTGACCGCATTCAGGCAGAAAGAAAAGAGAATCACAAGAGGCCTTTTCTCGCCGGCTGCTCTGCCAAGCCCTTCCAGCTAAAACTATGCCGTTGCTCCTCTGGAAGGATCCCTGCACCGCCACGTAGTTTTTCAGAAGAAGCCTTGCGTTTGCAAGAGCAAAGGAGGAATTCGTTGCAGGAAAGAGGAAGGAAAGAAAGTTTCTCTCCCTCTGCCTGCTTTGCTCAGAGGACTGGATGAAGTTAGGAAGTTCTCCCTTTCACTGAGAAACGTGCAGGCTGCTGTTGCCTGGGCGCTCTCTTCTTTGCAAAAGAGTCTGCTGTTCCACGCTTTGAACCGTGGAAAGGCGCCAGGCTCTGCTAAGATTTCCCCCGGCGCTTCGTTTGCCCTGGGCCAAAGCGAGCCTTCACAATAGCTGAACGCTAACACTGCATACTCGTTCCACTTCCAGAACAGGGCTACCGCGAGGCAGTTCTCCAGGGGAAAACGGCCCTTCGCGAAGGGCAGATCTGCCGAGCTCACTTCGGGAAAGAGAAAGCAAAGGACGCTTTTCTCCCTCTAACCGCTTTCGTCAGAGGAACGGGGGAAGTCACAGTGTTCTTTCTCTCACTGAGATACACACAATCTGACGTTGCCTCTGAGCTCCGTTGCTGGCAAAGAACTGAAACTGACATACATTCCTGTGGGGAAACACAGGGCTTTGCTAGGATTTCTCTAGGCAGTCTGTTTTCCCTGGGCCTCACTGTAGCAACACTATCTCGCCAGGGCAACACTGCATGGGATTTCCTCTGCCAGGAGAGAGCTGCTGCTTTGTAGATTGTGCTGGGAAACCTTGCTTTGGCGAGTGCCAATTGACCGCATTCAGGCAGAAAGAAAAGAGAATCGCAAGAGGCCTTTTCTCGCCGGCTGCTCTGCCAAGCCCTTCCAGCTAAAACTATGCCGTTGCTCCTCTGGAAGGATCCCTGCACCGCCACGTAGTTTTTCAGAAGAAGCCTTGCGTTTGCAAGAGCAAAGGAGGAATTCGTTGCAGGAAAGAGGAAGGAAAGAAAGTTTCTCTCCCTCTGCCTGCTTTGCTCAGAGGACTGGATGAAGTTAGGAAGTTCTCCCTTTCACTGAGAAACGTGCAGGCTGCTGTTGCCTGGGCGCTCTCTTCTTTGCAAAAGAGTCTGCAGTTCCACGCTTTGAACCGTGGAAAGGCGCCGGGCTCTGCTAAGATTTCCCCCGGCGCTTCGTTTGCCCTGGGCCAAAGCGAGCCTTCACAATAGCTGAACGCTAACACTGCATACTCGTTCCACTTCCAGAACAGGGCTACCGCGAGGCAGTTCTCCGGGGGAAAACGGCCCTTCGCGAAGGGCAGATCTGCCGAGCTCACTTCGGGAAAGCGAAAGCAAAGGACGCTTTTCTCCCTCTAACCGCTTTCGTCAGAGGAACGGGGGATGTCACAGTGTTCTTTCTCTCACTGAGATACACACAATCTGACGTTGCCTCTGAGCTCCGTTGCTGGCAAAGAACTGAAACTGACATACATTCCTGTGGGGAAACACAGGGCTTTGCTAGGATTTCCCTAGGCAGTCTGTTTTCCCTGGGCCTCGCTGTAGCAACACTATTTCACCAGGGCAACACTGCATGGGATTTCCTCTGCCAGGAGAGAGCTGCTGCTTTGTAGTTTGTGCTGGGAAACCTTGCTTTGGCAAGTGCCAATTGACCGCATTCAGGCAGAAAGAAAAGAGAATCGCAAGAGGCCTTTTCTCGCCGGCTGCTCTGCCAAGCCCTTCCAGCTAAAACTATGCCGTTGCTCCTCTGGAAGGATCCCTGCACCGCGACGTAGTTTTTCAGAAGAAGCCTTGCGTTTGCAAGAGCAAAGGAGGAATTCGTTGCAGGAAAGAGGAAGGAAAGAAAGTTTCTCTCCCTCTGCCTGCTTTGCTCAGAGGACTGGATGAAGTTAGGAAGTTCTCCCTTTCACTGAGAAACGTGCAGGCTGCTGTTGCCTGGGCGCTCTCTTCTTTGCAAAAGAGTCTGCAGTTCCACGCTTTGAACCGTGGAAAGGCGCCGGGCTCTGCTAAGATTTCCCCCGGCGCTTCGTTTGCCCTGGGCCAAAGCGAGCCTTCACAATAGCTGAACGCTAACACTGCATACTCGTTCCACTTCCAGAACAGGGCTACCGCGAGGCAGTTCTCCGGGGGAAAACGGCCCTTCGCGAAGGGCAGATCTGCCGAGCTCACTGCGGGAAAGCGAAAGCAAAGGACGCTTTTCTCCCTCTAACCGCTTTCGTCAGAGGAACGGGGGAAGTCACAGTGTTCTTTCTCTCACTGAGATACACACAATCTGACGTTGCCTCTGAGCTCCGTTGCTGGCAAAGAACTGAAACTGACATACATTCCTGTGGGGAAACACAGGGCTTTGCTAGGATTTCTCTAGGCAGTCTGTTTTCCCTGGGCCTCACTGTAGCAACACTATTTCACCAGGGCAACACTGCATGGGATTTCCTCTGCCAGGAGAGAGCTGCTGCTTTGTAGATTGTGCTGGGAAACCTTGCTTTGGCAAGTGCCAATTGACCGCATTCAGGCAGAAAGAAAAGAGAATCGCAAGAGGCCTTTTCTCGCCGGCTGCTCTGCCAAGCCCTTCCAGCTAAAACTATGCCGTTGCTCCTCTGGAAGGATCCCTGCACCGCCACGTAGTTTTTCAGAAGAAGCCTTGCGTTTGCAAGAGCAAAGGAGGAATTCGTTGCAGGAAAGAGGAAGGAAAGAAAGTTTCTCTCCCTCTGCCTGCTTTGCTCAGAGGACTGGATGAAGTTAGGAAGTTCTCCCTTTCACTGAGAAACGTGCAGGCTGCTGTTGCCTGGGCGCTCTCTTCTTTGCAAAAGAGTCTGCTGTTCCACGCTTTGAACCGTGGAAAGGCGCCGGGCTCTGCTAAGATTTCCCCCGGCGCTTCGTTTGCCCTGGGCCAAAGCGAGCCTTCACAATAGCTGAACGCTAACACTGCATACTCGTTCCACTTCCAGAACAGGGCTACCGCGAGGCAGTTCTCCGGGGGAAAACGGCCCTTCGCGAAGGGCAGATCTGCCGAGCTCACTGCGGGAAAGCGAAAGCAAAGGACGCTTTTCTCCCTCTAACCGCTTTCGTCAGAGGAACGGGGGAAGTCACAGTGTTCTTTCTCTCACTGAGATACACACAATCTGACGTTGCCTCTGAGCTCCGTTGCTGGCAAAGAACTGAAACTGACATACACTCCTGTGGGGAAACACAGGGCTTTGCTAGGATTTCTCCAGGCAGTCTGTTTTCCCTGGGCCTCACTGTAGCAACACTATCTCGCCAGGGCAACACTGCATGGGATTTCCTCTGCCAGGAGAGAGCTGCTGCTTTGTAGTTTGTGCTGGGAAACCTTGCTTTGGCAAGTGCCAATTGACCGCATTCAGGCAGAAAGAAAAGAGAATCGCAAGAGGCCTTTTCTCGCCGGCTGCTCTGCCAAGCCCTTCCAGCTAAAACTATGCCGTTGCTCCTCTGGAAGGATCCCTGCACCGCCACGTAGTTTTTCAGAAGAAGCCTTGCGTTTGCAAGAGCAAAGGAGGAATTCGTTGCAGGAAAGAGGAAGGAAAGAAAGTTTCTCTCCCTCTGCCTGCTTTGCTCAGAGGACTGGATGAAGTTAGGAAGTTCTCCCTTTCACTGAGAAACGTGCAGGCTGCTGTTGCCTGGGCGCTCTCTTCTTTGCAAAAGAGTCTGCAGTTCCACGCTTTGAACCGTGGAAAGGCGCCGGGCTCTGCTAAGATTTCCCCCGGCGCTTCGTTTGCCCTGGGCCAAAGCGAGCCTTCACAATAGCTGAACGCTAACACTGCATACTCGTTCCACTTCCAGAACAGGGCTACCGCGAGGCAGTTCTCCGGGGGAAAACGGCCCTTCGCGAAGGGCAGATCTGCCGAGCTCACTTCGGGAAAGCGAAAGCAAAGGACGCTTTTCTCCCTCTAACCGCTTTCGTCAGAGGAACGGGGGAAGTCACAGTGTTCTTTCTCTCACTGAGATACACACAATCTGACGTTGCCTCTGAGCTCCGTTGCTGGCAAAGAACTGAAACTGACATACATTCCTGTGGGGAAACACAGGGCTTTGCTAGGATTTCTCCAGGCAGTCTGTTTTCCCTGGGCCTCACTGTAGCAACACTATCTCGCCAGGGCAACACTGCATGGGATTTCCTCTGCCAGGAGAGAGCTGCTGCTTTGTAGATTGTGCTGGGAAACCTTGCTTTGGCGAGTGCCAATTGACCGCATTCAGGCAGAAAGAAAAGAGAATCGCAAGAGGCCTTTTCTCGCCGGCTGCTCTGCCAAGCCCTTCCAGCTAAAACTATGCCGTTGCTCCTCTGGAAGGATCCCTGCACCGCCACGTAGTTTTTCAGAAGATGCCTTGCGTTTGCAAGAGCAAAGGAGGAATTCGTTGCAGGAAAGAGGAAGGAAAGAAAGTTTCTCTCCCTCTGCCTGCTTTGCTCAGAGGACTGGATGAAGTTAGGAAGTTCTCCCTTTCACTGAGAAACGTGCAGGCTGCTGTTGCCTGGGCGCTCTCTTCTTTGCGAAAGAGTCTGCTGTTCCACGCTTTGAACCGTGGAAAGGCGCCAGGCTCTGCTAAGATTTCCCCCGGCGCTTCGTTTGCCCTGGGCCAAAGCGAGCCTTCACAATAGCTGAACGCTAACACTGCATACTCGTTCCACTTCCAGAACAGGGCTACCGCGAGGCAGTTCTCCAGGGGAAAACGGCCCTTCGCGAAGGGCAGATCTGCCGAGCTCACTTCGGGAAAGCGAAAGCAAAGGACGCTTTTCTCCCTCTAACCGCTTTCGTCAGAGGAACGGGGGAAGTCACAGTGTTCTTTCTCTCACTGAGATACACACAATCTGACGTTGCCTCTGAGCTCCGTTGCTGGCAAAGAACTGAAACTGACATACATTCCTGTGGGGAAACACAGGGCTTTGCTAGGATTTCTCTAGGCAGTCTGTTTTCCCTGGGCCTCACTGTAGCAACACTATCTCGCCAGGGCAACACTGCATGGGATTTCCTCTGCCAGGAGAGAGCTGCTGCTTTGTAGATTGTGCTGGGAAACCTTGCTTTGGCAAGTGCCAATTGACCGCATTCAGGCAGAAAGAAAAGAGAATCGCAAGAGGCCTTTTCTCGCCGGCTGCTCTGCCAAGCCCTTCCAGCTAAAACTATGCCGTTGCTCCTCTGGAAGGATCCCTGCACCGCCACGTAGTTTTTCAGAAGAAGCCTTGCGTTTGCAAGAGCAAAGGAGGAATTCGTTGCAGGAAAGAGGAAGGAAAGAAAGTTTCTCTCCCTCTGCCTGCTTTGCTCAGAGGACTGGATGAAGTTAGGAAGTTCTCCCTTTCACTGAGAAACGTGCAGGCTGCTGTTGCCTGGGCGCTCTCTTCTTTGCAAAAGAGTCTGCAGTTCCACGCTTTGAACCGTGGAAAGGCGCCGGGCTCTGCTAAGATTTCCCCCGGCGCTTCGTTTGCCCTGGGCCAAAGCGAGCCTTCACAATAGCTGAACGCTAACACTGCATACTCGTTCCACTTCCAGAACAGGGCTACCGCGAGGCAGTTCTCCGGGGGAAAACGGCCCTTCGCGAAGGGCAGATCTGCCGAGCTCACTGCGGGAAAGCGAAAGCAAAGGACGCTTTTCTCCCTCTAACCGCTTTCGTCAGAGGAACGGGGGAAGTCACAGTGTTCTTTCTCTCACTGAGATACACACAATCTGACGTTGCCTCTGAGCTCCGTTGCTGGCAAAGAACTGAAACTGACATACATTCCTGTGGGGAAACACAGGGCTTTGCTAGGATTTCCCTAGGCAGTCTGTTTTCCCTGGGCCTCGCTGTAGCAACACTATTTCACCAGGGCAACACTGCATGGGATTTCCTCTGCCAGGAGAGAGCTGCTGCTTTGTAGTTTGTGCTGGGAAACCTTGCTTTGGCAAGTGCCAATTGACCGCATTCAGGCAGAAAGAAAAGAGAATCGCAAGAGGCCTTTTCTCGCCGGCTGCTCTGCCAAGCCCTTCCAGCTAAAACTATGCCGTTGCTCCTCTGGAAGGATCCCTGCACCGCCACGTAGTTTTTCAGAAGAAGCCTTGCGTTTGCAAGAGCAAAGGAGGAATTCGTTGCAGGAAAGAGGAAGGAAAGAAAGTTTCTCTCCCTCTGCCTGCTTTGCTCAGAGGACTGGATGAAGTTAGGAAGTTCTCCCTTTCACTGAGAAACGTGCAGGCTGCTGTTGCCTGGGCGCTCTCTTCTTTGCAAAAGAGTCTGCAGTTCCACGCTTTGAACCGTGGAAAGGCGCCGGGCTCTGCTAAGATTTCCCCCGGCGCTTCGTTTGCCCTGGGCCAAAGCGAGCCTTCACAATAGCTGAACGCTAACACTGCATACTCGTTCCACTTCCAGAACAGGGCTACCGCGAGGCAGTTCTCCGGGGGAAAACGGCCCTTCGCGAAGGGCAGATCTGCCGAGCTCACTGCGGGAAAGCGAAAGCAAAGGACGCTTTTCTCCCTCTAACCGCTTTCGTCAGAGGAACGGGGGAAGTCACAGTGTTCTTTCTCTCACTGAGATACACACAATCTGACGTTGCCTCTGAGCTCCGTTGCTGGCAAAGAACTGAAACTGACATACACTCCTGTGGGGAAACACAGGGCTTTGCTAGGATTTCTCCAGGCAGTCTGTTTTCCCTGGGCCTCACTGTAGCAACACTATCTCGCCAGGGCAACACTGCATGGGATTTCCTCTGCCAGGAGAGAGCTGCTGCTTTGTAGATTGTGCTGGGAAACCTTGCTTTGGCGAGTGCCAATTGACCGCATTCGGGCAGAAAGAAAAGAGAATCGCAAGAGGCCTTTTCTCGCCGGCTGCTCTGCCAAGCCCTTCCAGCTAAAACTATGCCGTTGCTCCTCTGGAAGGATCCCTGCACCGCCACGTAGTTTTTCAGAAGATGCCTTGCGTTTGCAAGAGCAAAGGAGGAATTCGTTGCAGGAAAGAGGAAGGAAAGAAAGTTTCTCTCCCTCTGCCTGCTTTGCTCAGAGGACTGGATGAAGTTAGGAAGTTCTCCCTTTCACTGAGAAACGTGCAGGCTGCTGTTGCCTGGGCGCTCTCTTCTTTGCAAAAGAGTCTGCTGTTCCACGCTTTGAACCGTGGAAAGGCGCCAGGCTCTGCTAAGATTTCCCCCGGCGCTTCGTTTGCCCTGGGCCAAAGCGAGCCTTCACAATAGCTGAACGCTAACACTGCATACTCGTTCCACTTCCAGAACAGGGCTACCGCGAGGCAGTTCTCCAGGGGAAAACGGCCCTTCGCGAAGGGCAGATCTGCCGAGCTCACTTCGGGAAAGCGAAAGCAAAGGACGCTTTTCTCCCTCTAACCGCTTTCGTCAGAGGAACGGGGGAAGTCACAGTGTTCTTTCTCTCACTGAGATACACACAATCTGACGTTGCCTCTGAGCTCCGTTGCTGGCAAAGAACTGAAACTGACATACATTCCTGTGGGGAAACACAGGGCTTTGCTAGGATTTCTCTAGGCAGTCTGTTTTCCCTGGGCCTCACTGTAGCAACACTATCTCGCCAGGGCAACACTGCATGGGATTTCCTCTGCCAGGAGAGAGCTGCTGCTTTGTAGATTGTGCTGGGAAACCTTGCTTTGGCAAGTGCCAATTGACCGCATTCAGGCAGAAAGAAAAGAGAATCGCAAGAGGCCTTTTCTCGCCGGCTGCTCTGCCAAGCCCTTCCAGCGAAAACTATGCCGTTGCTCCTCTGGAAGGATCCCTGCACCGCGACGTAGTTTTTCAGAAGAAGCCTTGCGTTTGCAAGAGCAAAGGAGGAATTCGTTGCAGGAAAGAGGAAGGAAAGAAAGTTTCTCTCCCTCTGCCTGCTTTGCTCAGAGGACTGGATGAAGTTAGGAGGTTCTCCCTTTCACTGAGAAACGTGCAGGCTGCTGTTGCCTGGGCGCTCTCTTCTTTGCAAAAGAGTCTGCTGTTCCAGGCTTTGAACCGTGGAAAGGCGCCGGGCTCTGCTAAGATTTCCCCTGGCGCTTCGTTTGCCCTGGGCCAAAGCGAGCCTTCACAATAGCTGAACGCTAACACTGCATACTCGTTCCACTTCCAGAACAGGGCTACCGCGAGGCAGTTCTCCGGGGGAAAACGGCCCTTCGCGAAGGGCAGATCTGCCGAGCTCACTTCGGGAAAGCGAAAGCAAAGGACGCTTTTCTCCCTCTAACCGCTTTCGTCAGAGGAACGGGGGAAGTCACAGTGTTCTTTCTCTCACTGAGATACACACAATCTGACGTTGCCTCTGAGCTCCGTTGCTGGCAAAGAACTGAAACTGACATACACTCCTGTGGGGAAACACAGGGCTTTGCTAGGATTTCTCCAGGCAGTCTGTTTTCCCTGGGCCTCACTGTAGCAACACTATCTCGCCAGGGCAACACTGCATGGGATTTCCTCTGCCAGGAGAGAGCTGCTGCTTTGTAGATTGTGCTGGGAAACCTTGCTTTGGCAAGTGCCAATTGACCGCATTCAGGCAGAAAGAAAAGAGAATCGCAAGAGGCCTTTTCTCGCCGGCTGCTCTGCCAAGCCCTTCCAGCTAAAACTATGCCGTTGCTCCTCTGGAAGGATCCCTGCACCGCCACGTAGTTTTTCAGAAGATGCCTTGCGTTTGCAAGAGCAAAGGAGGAATTCGTTGCAGGAAAGAGGAAGGAAAGAAAGTTTCTCTCCCTCTGCCTGCTTTGCTCAGAGGACTGGATGAAGTTAGGAAGTTCTCCCTTTCACTGAGAAACGTGCAGGCTGCTGTTGCCTGGGCGCTCTCTTCTTTGCAAAAGAGTCTGCTGTTCCACGCTTTGAACCGTGGAAAGGCGCCAGGCTCTGCTAAGATTTCCCCCGGCGCTTCGTTTGCCCTGGGCCAAAGCGAGCCTTCACAATAGCTGAACGCTAACACTGCATACTCGTTCCACTTCCAGAACAGGGCTACCGCGAGGCAGTTCTCCAGGGGAAAACGGCCCTTCGCGAAGGGCAGATCTGCCGAGCTCACTTCGGGAAAGCGAAAGCAAAGGACGCTTTTCTCCCTCTAACCGCTTTCGTCAGAGGAACGGGGGAAGTCACAGTGTTCTTTCTCTCACTGAGATACACACAATCTGACGTTGCCTCTGAGCTCCGTTGCTGGCAAAGAACTGAAACTGACATACATTCCTGTGGGGAAACACAGGGCTTTGCTAGGATTTCTCTAGGCAGTCTGTTTTCCCTGGGCCTCACTGTAGCAACACTATCTCGCCAGGGCAACACTGCATGGGATTTCCTCTGCCAGGAGAGAGCTGCTGCTTTGTAGATTGTGCTGGGAAACCTTGCTTTGGCAAGTGCCAATTGACCGCATTCAGGCAGAAAGAAAAGAGAATCGCAAGAGGCCTTTTCTCGCCGGCTGCTCTGCCAAGCCCTTCCAGCGAAAACTATGGCGTTGCTCCTCTGGAAGGATCCCTGCACCGCGACGTAGTTTTTCAGAAGAAGCCTTGCGTTTGCAAGAGCAAAGGAGGAATTCGTTGCAGGAAAGAGGAAGGAAAGAAAGTTTCTCTCCCTCTGCCTGCTTTGCTCAGAGGACTGGATGAAGTTAGGAGGTTCTCCCTTTCACTGAGAAACGTGCAGGCTGCTGTTGCCTGGGCGCTCTCTTCTTTGCAAAAGAGTCTGCAGTTCCAGGCTTTGAACCGTGGAAAGGCGCCGGGCTCTGCTAAGATTTCCCCTGGCGCTTCGTTTGCCCTGGGCCAAAGCGAGCCTTCACAATAGCTGAACGCTAACACTGCATACTCGTTCCACTTCCAGAACAGGGCTACCGCGAGGCAGTTCTCCGGGGGAAAACGGCCCTTCGCGAAGGGCAGATCTGCCGAGCTCACTTCGGGAAAGCGAAAGCAAAGGACGCTTTTCTCCCTCTAACCGCTTTCGTCAGAGGAACGGGGGAAGTCACAGTGTTCTTTCTCTCACTGAGATACACACAATCTGACGTTGCCTCTGAGCTCCGTTGCTGGCAAAGAACTGAAACTGACATACACTCCTGTGGGGAAACACAGGGCTTTGCTAGGATTTCTCCAGGCAGTCTGTTTTCCCTGGGCCTCACTGTAGCAACACTATCTCGCCAGGGCAACACTGCATGGGATTTCCTCTGCCAGGAGAGAGCTGCTGCTTTGTAGATTGTGCTGGGAAACCTTGCTTTGGCAAGTGCCAATTGACCGCATTCAGGCAGAAAGAAAAGAGAATCGCAAGAGGCCTTTTCTCGCCGGCTGCTCTGCCAAGCCCTTCCAGCTAAAACTATGCCGTTGCTCCTCTGGAAGGATCCCTGCACCGCGACGTAGTTTTTCAGAAGAAGCCTTGCGTTTGCAAGAGCAAAGGAGGAATTCGTTGCAGGAAAGAGGAAGGAAAGAAAGTTTCTCTCCCTCTGCCTGCTTTGCTCAGAGGACTGGATGAAGTTAGGAGGTTCTCCCTTTCACTGAGAAACGTGCAGGCTGCTGTTGCCTGGGCGCTCTCTTCTTTGCAAAAGAGTCTGCTGTTCCACGCTTTGAACCGTGGAAAGGCGCCAGGCTCTGCTAAGATTTCCCCCGGCGCTTCGTTTGCCCTGGGCCAAAGCGAGCCTTCACAATAGCTGAACGCTAACACTGCATACTCGTTCCACTTCCAGAACAGGGCTACCGCGAGGCAGTTCTCCAGGGGAAAACGGCCCTTCGCGAAGGGCAGATCTGCCGAGCTCACTTCGGGAAAGCGAAAGCAAAGGACGCTTTTCTCCCTCTAACCGCTTTCGTCAGAGGAACGGGGGAAGTCACAGTGTTCTTTCTCTCACTGAGATACACACAATCTGACGTTGCCTCTGAGCTCCGTTGCTGGCAAAGAACTGAAACTGACATACATTCCTGTGGGGAAACACAGGGCTTTGCTAGGATTTCTCCAGGCAGTCTGTTTTCCCTGGGCCTCACTGTAGCAACACTATCTCGCCAGGGCAACACTGCATGGGATTTCCTCTGCCAGGAGAGAGCTGCTGCTTTGTAGATTGTGCTGGGAAACCTTGCTTTGGCGAGTGCCAATTGACCGCATTCAGGCAGAAAGAAAAGAGAATCGCAAGAGGCCTTTTCTCGCCGGCTGCTCTGCCAAGCCCTTCCAGCTAAAACTATGCCGTTGCTCCTCTGGAAGGATCCCTGCACCGCCACGTAGTTTTTCAGAAGATGCCTTGCGTTTGCAAGAGCAAAGGAGGAATTCGTTGCAGGAAAGAGGAAGGAAAGAAAGTTTCTCTCCCTCTGCCTGCTTTGCTCAGAGGACTGGATGAAGTTAGGAAGTTCTCCCTTTCACTGAGAAACGTGCAGGCTGCTGTTGCCTGGGCGCTCTCTTCTTTGCGAAAGAGTCTGCTGTTCCACGCTTTGAACCGTGGAAAGGCGCCAGGCTCTGCTAAGATTTCCCCCGGCGCTTCGTTTGCCCTGGGCCAAAGCGAGCCTTCACAATAGCTGAACGCTAACACTGCATACTCGTTCCACTTCCAGAACAGGGCTACCGCGAGGCAGTTCTCCAGGGGAAAACGGCCCTTCGCGAAGGGCAGATCTGCCGAGCTCACTTCGGGAAAGCGAAAGCAAAGGACGCTTTTCTCCCTCTAACCGCTTTCGTCAGAGGAACGGGGGAAGTCACAGTGTTCTTTCTCTCACTGAGATACACACAATCTGACGTTGCCTCTGAGCTCCGTTGCTGGCAAAGAACTGAAACTGACATACATTCCTGTGGGGAAACACAGGGCTTTGCTAGGATTTCTCTAGGCAGTCTGTTTTCCCTGGGCCTCACTGTAGCAACACTATCTCGCCAGGGCAACACTGCATGGGATTTCCTCTGCCAGGAGAGAGCTGCTGCTTTGTAGATTGTGCTGGGAAACCTTGCTTTGGCAAGTGCCAATTGACCGCATTCAGGCAGAAAGAAAAGAGAATCGCAAGAGGCCTTTTCTCGCCGGCTGCTCTGCCAAGCCCTTCCAGCTAAAACTATGCCGTTGCTCCTCTGGAAGGATCCCTGCACCGCCACGTAGTTTTTCAGAAGAAGCCTTGCGTTTGCAAGAGCAAAGGAGGAATTCGTTGCAGGAAAGAGGAAGGAAAGAAAGTTTCTCTCCCTCTGCCTGCTTTGCTCAGAGGACTGGATGAAGTTAGGAAGTTCTCCCTTTCACTGAGAAACGTGCAGGCTGCTGTTGCCTGGGCGCTCTCTTCTTTGCAAAAGAGTCTGCAGTTCCACGCTTTGAACCGTGGAAAGGCGCCGGGCTCTGCTAAGATTTCCCCCGGCGCTTCGTTTGCCCTGGGCCAAAGCGAGCCTTCACAATAGCTGAACGCTAACACTGCATACTCGTTCCACTTCCAGAACAGGGCTACCGCGAGGCAGTTCTCCGGGGGAAAACGGCCCTTCGCGAAGGGCAGATCTGCCGAGCTCACTGCGGGAAAGCGAAAGCAAAGGACGCTTTTCTCCCTCTAACCGCTTTCGTCAGAGGAACGGGGGAAGTCACAGTGTTCTTTCTCTCACTGAGATACACACAATCTGACGTTGCCTCTGAGCTCCGTTGCTGGCAAAGAACTGAAACTGACATACATTCCTGTGGGGAAACACAGGGCTTTGCTAGGATTTCCCTAGGCAGTCTGTTTTCCCTGGGCCTCGCTGTAGCAACACTATTTCACCAGGGCAACACTGCATGGGATTTCCTCTGCCAGGAGAGAGCTGCTGCTTTGTAGTTTGTGCTGGGAAACCTTGCTTTGGCAAGTGCCAATTGACCGCATTCAGGCAGAAAGAAAAGAGAATCGCAAGAGGCCTTTTCTCGCCGGCTGCTCTGCCAAGCCCTTCCAGCTAAAACTATGCCGTTGCTCCTCTGGAAGGATCCCTGCACCGCCACGTAGTTTTTCAGAAGAAGCCTTGCGTTTGCAAGAGCAAAGGAGGAATTCGTTGCAGGAAAGAGGAAGGAAAGAAAGTTTCTCTCCCTCTGCCTGCTTTGCTCAGAGGACTGGATGAAGTTAGGAAGTTCTCCCTTTCACTGAGAAACGTGCAGGCTGCTGTTGCCTGGGCGCTCTCTTCTTTGCAAAAGAGTCTGCAGTTCCACGCTTTGAACCGTGGAAAGGCGCCGGGCTCTGCTAAGATTTCCCCCGGCGCTTCGTTTGCCCTGGGCCAAAGCGAGCCTTCACAATAGCTGAACGCTAACACTGCATACTCGTTCCACTTCCAGAACAGGGCTACCGCGAGGCAGTTCTCCGGGGGAAAACGGCCCTTCGCGAAGGGCAGATCTGCCGAGCTCACTGCGGGAAAGCGAAAGCAAAGGACGCTTTTCTCCCTCTAACCGCTTTCGTCAGAGGAACGGGGGAAGTCACAGTGTTCTTTCTCTCACTGAGATACACACAATCTGACGTTGCCTCTGAGCTCCGTTGCTGGCAAAGAACTGAAACTGACATACACTCCTGTGGGGAAACACAGGGCTTTGCTAGGATTTCTCCAGGCAGTCTGTTTTCCCTGGGCCTCACTGTAGCAACACTATCTCGCCAGGGCAACACTGCATGGGATTTCCTCTGCCAGGAGAGAGCTGCTGCTTTGTAGATTGTGCTGGGAAACCTTGCTTTGGCGAGTGCCAATTGACCGCATTCGGGCAGAAAGAAAAGAGAATCGCAAGAGGCCTTTTCTCGCCGGCTGCTCTGCCAAGCCCTTCCAGCTAAAACTATGCCGTTGCTCCTCTGGAAGGATCCCTGCACCGCCACGTAGTTTTTCAGAAGATGCCTTGCGTTTGCAAGAGCAAAGGAGGAATTCGTTGCAGGAAAGAGGAAGGAAAGAAAGTTTCTCTCCCTCTGCCTGCTTTGCTCAGAGGACTGGATGAAGTTAGGAAGTTCTCCCTTTCACTGAGAAACGTGCAGGCTGCTGTTGCCTGGGCGCTCTCTTCTTTGCAAAAGAGTCTGCTGTTCCACGCTTTGAACCGTGGAAAGGCGCCAGGCTCTGCTAAGATTTCCCCCGGCGCTTCGTTTGCCCTGGGCCAAAGCGAGCCTTCACAATAGCTGAACGCTAACACTGCATACTCGTTCCACTTCCAGAACAGGGCTACCGCGAGGCAGTTCTCCAGGGGAAAACGGCCCTTCGCGAAGGGCAGATCTGCCGAGCTCACTTCGGGAAAGCGAAAGCAAAGGACGCTTTTCTCCCTCTAACCGCTTTCGTCAGAGGAACGGGGGAAGTCACAGTGTTCTTTCTCTCACTGAGATACACACAATCTGACGTTGCCTCTGAGCTCCGTTGCTGGCAAAGAACTGAAACTGACATACATTCCTGTGGGGAAACACAGGGCTTTGCTAGGATTTCTCTAGGCAGTCTGTTTTCCCTGGGCCTCACTGTAGCAACACTATCTCGCCAGGGCAACACTGCATGGGATTTCCTCTGCCAGGAGAGAGCTGCTGCTTTGTAGATTGTGCTGGGAAACCTTGCTTTGGCAAGTGCCAATTGACCGCATTCAGGCAGAAAGAAAAGAGAATCGCAAGAGGCCTTTTCTCGCCGGCTGCTCTGCCAAGCCCTTCCAGCGAAAACTATGCCGTTGCTCCTCTGGAAGGATCCCTGCACCGCGACGTAGTTTTTCAGAAGAAGCCTTGCGTTTGCAAGAGCAAAGGAGGAATTCGTTGCAGGAAAGAGGAAGGAAAGAAAGTTTCTCTCCCTCTGCCTGCTTTGCTCAGAGGACTGGATGAAGTTAGGAGGTTCTCCCTTTCACTGAGAAACGTGCAGGCTGCTGTTGCCTGGGCGCTCTCTTCTTTGCAAAAGAGTCTGCTGTTCCAGGCTTTGAACCGTGGAAAGGCGCCGGGCTCTGCTAAGATTTCCCCTGGCGCTTCGTTTGCCCTGGGCCAAAGCGAGCCTTCACAATAGCTGAACGCTAACACTGCATACTCGTTCCACTTCCAGAACAGGGCTACCGCGAGGCAGTTCTCCGGGGGAAAACGGCCCTTCGCGAAGGGCAGATCTGCCGAGCTCACTTCGGGAAAGCGAAAGCAAAGGACGCTTTTCTCCCTCTAACCGCTTTCGTCAGAGGAACGGGGGAAGTCACAGTGTTCTTTCTCTCACTGAGATACACACAATCTGACGTTGCCTCTGAGCTCCGTTGCTGGCAAAGAACTGAAACTGACATACACTCCTGTGGGGAAACACAGGGCTTTGCTAGGATTTCTCCAGGCAGTCTGTTTTCCCTGGGCCTCACTGTAGCAACACTATCTCGCCAGGGCAACACTGCATGGGATTTCCTCTGCCAGGAGAGAGCTGCTGCTTTGTAGATTGTGCTGGGAAACCTTGCTTTGGCAAGTGCCAATTGACCGCATTCAGGCAGAAAGAAAAGAGAATCGCAAGAGGCCTTTTCTCGCCGGCTGCTCTGCCAAGCCCTTCCAGCTAAAACTATGCCGTTGCTCCTCTGGAAGGATCCCTGCACCGCCACGTAGTTTTTCAGAAGATGCCTTGCGTTTGCAAGAGCAAAGGAGGAATTCGTTGCAGGAAAGAGGAAGGAAAGAAAGTTTCTCTCCCTCTGCCTGCTTTGCTCAGAGGACTGGATGAAGTTAGGAAGTTCTCCCTTTCACTGAGAAACGTGCAGGCTGCTGTTGCCTGGGCGCTCTCTTCTTTGCAAAAGAGTCTGCTGTTCCACGCTTTGAACCGTGGAAAGGCGCCAGGCTCTGCTAAGATTTCCCCCGGCGCTTCGTTTGCCCTGGGCCAAAGCGAGCCTTCACAATAGCTGAACGCTAACACTGCATACTCGTTCCACTTCCAGAACAGGGCTACCGCGAGGCAGTTCTCCAGGGGAAAACGGCCCTTCGCGAAGGGCAGATCTGCCGAGCTCACTTCGGGAAAGCGAAAGCAAAGGACGCTTTTCTCCCTCTAACCGCTTTCGTCAGAGGAACGGGGGAAGTCACAGTGTTCTTTCTCTCACTGAGATACACACAATCTGACGTTGCCTCTGAGCTCCGTTGCTGGCAAAGAACTGAAACTGACATACATTCCTGTGGGGAAACACAGGGCTTTGCTAGGATTTCTCTAGGCAGTCTGTTTTCCCTGGGCCTCACTGTAGCAACACTATCTCGCCAGGGCAACACTGCATGGGATTTCCTCTGCCAGGAGAGAGCTGCTGCTTTGTAGATTGTGCTGGGAAACCTTGCTTTGGCAAGTGCCAATTGACCGCATTCAGGCAGAAAGAAAAGAGAATCGCAAGAGGCCTTTTCTCGCCGGCTGCTCTGCCAAGCCCTTCCAGCGAAAACTATGGCGTTGCTCCTCTGGAAGGATCCCTGCACCGCGACGTAGTTTTTCAGAAGAAGCCTTGCGTTTGCAAGAGCAAAGGAGGAATTCGTTGCAGGAAAGAGGAAGGAAAGAAAGTTTCTCTCCCTCTGCCTGCTTTGCTCAGAGGACTGGATGAAGTTAGGAGGTTCTCCCTTTCACTGAGAAACGTGCAGGCTGCTGTTGCCTGGGCGCTCTCTTCTTTGCAAAAGAGTCTGCAGTTCCAGGCTTTGAACCGTGGAAAGGCGCCGGGCTCTGCTAAGATTTCCCCTGGCGCTTCGTTTGCCCTGGGCCAAAGCGAGCCTTCACAATAGCTGAACGCTAACACTGCATACTCGTTCCACTTCCAGAACAGGGCTACCGCGAGGCAGTTCTCCGGGGGAAAACGGCCCTTCGCGAAGGGCAGATCTGCCGAGCTCACTTCGGGAAAGCGAAAGCAAAGGACGCTTTTCTCCCTCTAACCGCTTTCGTCAGAGGAACGGGGGAAGTCACAGTGTTCTTTCTCTCACTGAGATACACACAATCTGACGTTGCCTCTGAGCTCCGTTGCTGGCAAAGAACTGAAACTGACATACACTCCTGTGGGGAAACACAGGGCTTTGCTAGGATTTCTCCAGGCAGTCTGTTTTCCCTGGGCCTCACTGTAGCAACACTATCTCGCCAGGGCAACACTGCATGGGATTTCCTCTGCCAGGAGAGAGCTGCTGCTTTGTAGATTGTGCTGGGAAACCTTGCTTTGGCAAGTGCCAATTGACCGCATTCAGGCAGAAAGAAAAGAGAATCGCAAGAGGCCTTTTCTCGCCGGCTGCTCTGCCAAGCCCTTCCAGCTAAAACTATGCCGTTGCTCCTCTGGAAGGATCCCTGCACCGCGACGTAGTTTTTCAGAAGAAGCCTTGCGTTTGCAAGAGCAAAGGAGGAATTCGTTGCAGGAAAGAGGAAGGAAAGAAAGTTTCTCTCCCTCTGCCTGCTTTGCTCAGAGGACTGGATGAAGTTAGGAGGTTCTCCCTTTCACTGAGAAACGTGCAGGCTGCTGTTGCCTGGGCGCTCTCTTCTTTGCAAAAGAGTCTGCTGTTCCACGCTTTGAACCGTGGAAAGGCGCCAGGCTCTGCTAAGATTTCCCCCGGCGCTTCGTTTGCCCTGGGCCAAAGCGAGCCTTCACAATAGCTGAACGCTAACACTGCATACTCGTTCCACTTCCAGAACAGGGCTACCGCGAGGCAGTTCTCCAGGGGAAAACGGCCCTTCGCGAAGGGCAGATCTGCCGAGCTCACTTCGGGAAAGCGAAAGCAAAGGACGCTTTTCTCCCTCTAACCGCTTTCGTCAGAGGAACGGGGGAAGTCACAGTGTTCTTTCTCTCACTGAGATACACACAATCTGACGTTGCCTCTGAGCTCCGTTGCTGGCAAAGAACTGAAACTGACATACATTCCTGTGGGGAAACACAGGGCTTTGCTAGGATTTCTCTAGGCAGTCTGTTTTCCCTGGGCCTCACTGTAGCAACACTATCTCGCCAGGGCAACACTGCATGGGATTTCCTCTGCCAGGAGAGAGCTGCTGCTTTGTAGATTGTGCTGGGAAACCTTGCTTTGGCAAGTGCCAATTGACCGCATTCAGGCAGAAAGAAAAGAGAATCGCAAGAGGCCTTTTCTCGCCGGCTGCTCTGCCAAGCCCTTCCAGCGAAAACTATGGCGTTGCTCCTCTGGAAGGATCCCTGCACCGCGACGTAGTTTTTCAGAAGAAGCCTTGCGTTTGCAAGAGCAAAGGAGGAATTCGTTGCAGGAAAGAGGAAGGAAAGAAAGTTTCTCTCCCTCTGCCTGCTTTGCTCAGAGGACTGGATGAAGTTAGGAGGTTCTCCCTTTCACTGAGAAACGTGCAGGCTGCTGTTGCCTGGGCGCTCTCTTCTTTGCAAAAGAGTCTGCTGTTCCAGGCTTTGAACCGTGGAAAGGCGCCGGGCTCTGCTAAGATTTCCCCTGGCGCTTCGTTTGCCCTGGGCCAAAGCGAGCCTTCACAATAGCTGAACGCTAACACTGCATACTCGTTCCACTTCCAGAACAGGGCTACCGCGAGGCAGTTCTCCGGGGGAAAACGGCCCTTCGCGAAGGGCAGATCTGCCGAGCTCACTTCGGGAAAGCGAAAGCAAAGGACGCTTTTCTCCCTCTAACCGCTTTCGTCAGAGGAACGGGGGAAGTCACAGTGTTCTTTCTCTCACTGAGATACACACAATCTGACGTTGCCTCTGAGCTCCGTTGCTGGCAAAGAACTGAAACTGACATACACTCCTGTGGGGAAACACAGGGCTTTGCTAGGATTTCTCCAGGCAGTCTGTTTTCCCTGGGCCTCACTGTAGCAACACTATCTCGCCAGGGCAACACTGCATGGGATTTCCTCTGCCAGGAGAGAGCTGCTGCTTTGTAGATTGTGCTGGGAAACCTTGCTTTGGCAAGTGCCAATTGACCGCATTCAGGCAGAAAGAAAAGAGAATCGCAAGAGGCCTTTTCTCGCCGGCTGCTCTGCCAAGCCCTTCCAGCTAAAACTATGCCGTTGCTCCTCTGGAAGGATCCCTGCACCGCCACGTAGTTTTTCAGAAGATGCCTTGCGTTTGCAAGAGCAAAGGAGGAATTCGTTGCAGGAAAGAGGAAGGAAAGAAAGTTTCTCTCCCTCTGCCTGCTTTGCTCAGAGGACTGGATGAAGTTAGGAAGTTCTCCCTTTCACTGAGAAACGTGCAGGCTGCTGTTGCCTGGGCGCTCTCTTCTTTGCAAAAGAGTCTGCTGTTCCACGCTTTGAACCGTGGAAAGGCGCCAGGCTCTGCTAAGATTTCCCCCGGCGCTTCGTTTGCCCTGGGCCAAAGCGAGCCTTCACAATAGCTGAACGCTAACACTGCATACTCGTTCCACTTCCAGAACAGGGCTACCGCGAGGCAGTTCTCCAGGGGAAAACGGCCCTTCGCGAAGGGCAGATCTGCCGAGCTCACTTCGGGAAAGCGAAAGCAAAGGACGCTTTTCTCCCTCTAACCGCTTTCGTCAGAGGAACGGGGGAAGTCACAGTGTTCTTTCTCTCACTGAGATACACACAATCTGACGTTGCCTCTGAGCTCCGTTGCTGGCAAAGAACTGAAACTGACATACATTCCTGTGGGGAAACACAGGGCTTTGCTAGGATTTCTCTAGGCAGTCTGTTTTCCCTGGGCCTCACTGTAGCAACACTATCTCGCCAGGGCAACACTGCATGGGATTTCCTCTGCCAGGAGAGAGCTGCTGCTTTGTAGATTGTGCTGGGAAACCTTGCTTTGGCAAGTGCCAATTGACCGCATTCAGGCAGAAAGAAAAGAGAATCGCAAGAGGCCTTTTCTCGCCGGCTGCTCTGCCAAGCCCTTCCAGCGAAAACTATGGCGTTGCTCCTCTGGAAGGATCCCTGCACCGCGACGTAGTTTTTCAGAAGAAGCCTTGCGTTTGCAAGAGCAAAGGAGGAATTCGTTGCAGG
The DNA here is from genome assembly GCF_030014295.1 of Loxodonta africana. Lineage (NCBI taxonomy): Eukaryota > Metazoa > Chordata > Mammalia > Proboscidea > Elephantidae > Loxodonta > Loxodonta africana. The sequence continues at coordinate 59,112 of NW_026975163.1, read as the reverse complement.
AAAGAGGAAGGAAAGAAAGTTTCTCTCCCTCTGCCTGCTTTGCTCAGAGGACTGGATGAAGTTAGGAGGTTCTCCCTTTCACTGAGAAACGTGCAGGCTGCTGTTGCCTGGGCGCTCTCTTCTTTGCAAAAGAGTCTGCAGTTCCAGGCTTTGAACCGTGGAAAGGCGCCGGGCTCTGCTAAGATTTCCCCTGGCGCTTCGTTTGCCCTGGGCCAAAGCGAGCCTTCACAATAGCTGAACGCTAACACTGCATACTCGTTCCACTTCCAGAACAGGGCTACCGCGAGGCAGTTCTCCGGGGGAAAACGGCCCTTCGCGAAGGGCAGATCTGCCGAGCTCACTTCGGGAAAGCGAAAGCAAAGGACGCTTTTCTCCCTCTAACCGCTTTCGTCAGAGGAACGGGGGAAGTCACAGTGTTCTTTCTCTCACTGAGATACACACAATCTGACGTTGCCTCTGAGCTCCGTTGCTGGCAAAGAACTGAAACTGACATACACTCCTGTGGGGAAACACAGGGCTTTGCTAGGATTTCTCCAGGCAGTCTGTTTTCCCTGGGCCTCACTGTAGCAACACTATCTCGCCAGGGCAACACTGCATGGGATTTCCTCTGCCAGGAGAGAGCTGCTGCTTTGTAGATTGTGCTGGGAAACCTTGCTTTGGCAAGTGCCAATTGACCGCATTCAGGCAGAAAGAAAAGAGAATCGCAAGAGGCCTTTTCTCGCCGGCTGCTCTGCCAAGCCCTTCCAGCTAAAACTATGCCGTTGCTCCTCTGGAAGGATCCCTGCACCGCGACGTAGTTTTTCAGAAGAAGCCTTGCGTTTGCAAGAGCAAAGGAGGAATTCGTTGCAGGAAAGAGGAAGGAAAGAAAGTTTCTCTCCCTCTGCCTGCTTTGCTCAGAGGACTGGATGAAGTTAGGAAGTTCTCCCTTTCACTGAGAAACGTGCAGGCTGCTGTTGCCTGGGCGCTCTCTTCTTTGCAAAAGAGTCTGCAGTTCCACGCTTTGAACCGTGGAAAGGCGCCGGGCTCTGCTAAGATTTCCCCCGGCGCTTCGTTTGCCCTGGGCCAAAGCGAGCCTTCACAATAGCTGAACGCTAACACTGCATACTCGTTCCACTTCCAGAACAGGGCTACCGCGAGGCAGTTCTCCGGGGGAAAACGGCCCTTCGCGAAGGGCAGATCTGCCGAGCTCACTGCGGGAAAGCGAAAGCAAAGGACGCTTTTCTCCCTCTAACCGCTTTCGTCAGAGGAACGGGGGAAGTCACAGTGTTCTTTCTCTCACTGAGATACACACAATCTGACGTTGCCTCTGAGCTCCGTTGCTGGCAAAGAACTGAAACTGACATACATTCCTGTGGGGAAACACAGGGCTTTGCTAGGATTTCCCTAGGCAGTCTGTTTTCCCTGGGCCTCGCTGTAGCAACACTATTTCACCAGGGCAACACTGCATGGGATTTCCTCTGCCAGGAGAGAGCTGCTGCTTTGAAGTTTGTGCTGGGAAACCTTGCTTTGGCGAGTGCCAATTGACCGCATTCAGGCAGAAAGAAAAGAGAATCGCAAGAGGCCTTTTCTCGCCGGCTGCTCTGCCAAGCCCTTCCAGCTAAAACTATGCCGTTGCTCCTCTGGAAGGATCCCTGCACCGCCACGTAGTTTTTCAGAAGAAGCCTTGCGTTTGCAAGAGCAAAGGAGGAATTCGTTGCAGGAAAGAGGAAGGAAAGAAAGTTTCTCTCCCTCTGCCTGCTTTGCTCAGAGGACTGGATGAAGTTAGGAAGTTCTCCCTTTCACTGAGAAACGTGCAGGCTGCTGTTGCCTGGGCGCTCTCTTCTTTGCAAAAGAGTCTGCAGTTCCACGCTTTGAACCGTGGAAAGGCGCCGGGCTCTGCTAAGATTTCCCCCGGCGCTTCGTTTGCCCTGGGCCAAAGCGAGCCTTCACAATAGCTGAACGCTAACACTGCATACTCGTTCCACTTCCAGAACAGGGCTACCGCGAGGCAGTTCTCCAGGGGAAAACGGCCCTTCGCGAAGGGCAGATCTGCCGAGCTCACTTCGGGAAAGCGAAAGCAAAGGACGCTTTTCTCCCTCTAACCGCTTTCGTCAGAGGAACGGGGGAAGTCACAGTGTTCTTTCTCTCACTGAGATACACACAATCTGACGTTGCCTCTGAGCTCCGTTGCTGGCAAAGAACTGAAACTGACATACATTCCTGTGGGGAAACACAGGGCTTTGCTAGGATTTCTCTAGGCAGTCTGTTTTCCCTGGGCCTCACTGTAGCAACACTATCTCGCCAGGGCAACACTGCATGGGATTTCCTCTGCCAGGAGAGAGCTGCTGCTTTGTAGATTGTGCTGGGAAACCTTGCTTTGGCGAGTGCCAATTGACCGCATTCAGGCAGAAAGAAAAGAGAATCGCAAGAGGCCTTTTCTCGCCGGCTGCTCTGCCAAGCCCTTCCAGCTAAAACTATGCCGTTGCTCCTCTGGAAGGATCCCTGCACCGCCACGTAGTTTTTCAGAAGAAGCCTTGCGTTTGCAAGAGCAAAGGAGGAATTCGTTGCAGGAAAGAGGAAGGAAAGAAAGTTTCTCTCCCTCTGCCTGCTTTGCTCAGAGGACTGGATGAAGTTAGGAAGTTCTCCCTTTCACTGAGAAACGTGCAGGCTGCTGTTGCCTGGGCGCTCTCTTCTTTGCAAAAGAGTCTGCAGTTCCACGCTTTGAACCGTGGAAAGGCGCCGGGCTCTGCTAAGATTTCCCCCGGCGCTTCGTTTGCCCTGGGCCAAAGCGAGCCTTCACAATAGCTGAACGCTAACACTGCATACTCGTTCCACTTCCAGAACAGGGCTACCGCGAGGCAGTTCTCCGGGGGAAAACGGCCCTTCGCGAAGGGCAGATCTGCCGAGCTCACTGCGGGAAAGCGAAAGCAAAGGACGCTTTTCTCCCTCTAACCGCTTTCGTCAGAGGAACGGGGGAAGTCACAGTGTTCTTTCTCTCACTGAGATACACACAATCTGACGTTGCCTCTGAGCTCCGTTGCTGGCAAAGAACTGAAACTGACATACATTCCTGTGGGGAAACACAGGGCTTTGCTAGGATTTCTCTAGGCAGTCTGTTTTCCCTGGGCCTCGCTGTAGCAACACTATTTCACCAGGGCAACACTGCATGGGATTTCCTCTGCCAGGAGAGAGCTGCTGCTTTGTAGTTTGTGCTGGGAAACCTTGCTTTGGCAAGTGCCAATTGACCGCATTCAGGCAGAAAGAAAAGAGAATCGCAAGAGGCCTTTTCTCGCCGGCTGCTCTGCCAAGCCCTTCCAGCTAAAACTATGCCGTTGCTCCTCTGGAAGGATCCCTGCACCGCCACGTAGTTTTTCATAAGAAGCCTTGCGTTTGCAAGAGCAAAGGAGGAATTCGTTGCAGGAAAGAGGAAGGAAAGAAAGTTTCTCTCCCTCTGCCTGCTTTGCTCAGAGGACTGGATGAAGTTAGGAAGTTCTCCCTTTCACTGAGAAACGTGCAGGCTGCTGTTGCCTGGGCGCTCTCTTCTTTGCAAAAGAGTCTGCAGTTCCACGCTTTGAACCGTGGAAAGGCGCCGGGCTCTGCTAAGATTTCCCCCGGCGCTTCGTTTGCCCTGGGCCAAAGCGAGCCTTCACAATAGCTGAACGCTAACACTGCATACTCGTTCCACTTCCAGAACAGGGCTACCGCGAGGCAGTTCTCCGGGGGAAAACGGCCCTTCGCGAAGGGCAGATCTGCCGAGCTCACTGCGGGAAAGCGAAAGCAAAGGACGCTTTTCTCCCTCTAACCGCTTTCGTCAGAGGAACGGGGGAAGTCACAGTGTTCTTTCTCTCACTGAGATACACACAATCTGACGTTGCCTCTGAGCTCCGTTGCTGGCAAAGAACTGAAACTGACATACATTCCTGTGGGGAAACACAGGGCTTTGCTAGGATTTCTCCAGGCAGTCTGTTTTCCCTGGGCCTCACTGTAGCAACACTATCTCGCCAGGGCAACACTGCATGGGATTTCCTCTGCCAGGAGAGAGCTGCTGCTTTGTAGATTGTGCTGGGAAACCTTGCTTTGGCAAGTGCCAATTGACCGCATTCAGGCAGAAAGAAAAGAGAATCGCAAGAGGCCTTTTCTCGCCGGCTGCTCTGCCAAGCCCTTCCAGCTAAAACTATGCCGTTGCTCCTCTGGAAGGATCCCTGCACCGCCACGTAGTTTTTCAGAAGAAGCCTTGCGTTTCCAAGAGCAAAGGAGGAATTCGTTGCAGGAAAGAGGAAGGAAAGAAAGTTTCTCTCCCTCTGCCTGCTTTGCTCAGAGGACTGGATGAAGTTAGGAAGTTCTCCCTTTCACTGAGAAACGTGCAGGCTGCTGTTGCCTGGGCGCTCTCTTCTTTGCAAAAGAGTCTGCTGTTCCACGCTTTGAACCGTGGAAAGGCGCCAGGCTCTGCTAAGATTTCCCCCGGCGCTTCGTTTGCCCTGGGCCAAAGCGAGCCTTCACAATAGCTGAACGCTAACACTGCATACTCGTTCCACTTCCAGAACAGGGCTACCGCGAGGCAGTTCTCCGGGGGAAAACGGCCCTTCGCGAAGGGCAGATCTGCCGAGCTCACTGCGGGAAAGCGAAAGCAAAGGACGCTTTTCTCCCTCTAACCGCTTTCGTCAGAGGAACGGGGGAAGTCACAGTGTTCTTTCTCTCACTGAGATACACACAATCTGACGTTGCCTCTGAGCTCCGTTGCTGGCAAAGAACTGAAACTGACATACATTCCTGTGGGGAAACACAGGGCTTTGCTAGGATTTCTCTAGGCAGTCTGTTTTCCCTGGGCCTCACTGTAGCAACACTATCTCGCCAGGGCAACACTGCATGGGATTTCCTCTGCCAGGAGAGAGCTGCTGCTTTGTAGATTGTGCTGGGAAACCTTGCTTTGGCAAGTGCCAATTGACCGCATTCAGGCAGAAAGAAAAGAGAATCGCAAGAGGCCTTTTCTCGCCGGCTGCTCTGCCAAGCCCTTCCAGCGAAAACTATGGCGTTGCTCCTCTGGAAGGATCCCTGCACCGCGACGTAGTTTTTCAGAAGAAGCCTTGCGTTTGCAAGAGCAAAGGAGGAATTCGTTGCAGGAAAGAGGAAGGAAAGAAAGTTTCTCTCCCTCTGCCTGCTTTGCTCAGAGGACTGGATGAAGTTAGGAAGTTCTCCCTTTCACTGAGAAACGTGCAGGCTGCTGTTGCCTGGGCGCTCTCTTCTTTGCAAAAGAGTCTGCAGTTCCAGGCTTTGAACCGTGGAAAGGCGCCGGGCTCTGCTAAGATTTCCCCTGGCGCTTCGTTTGCCCTGAGCCAAAGCGAGCCTTCACAATAGCTGAACGCTAACACTGCATACTCGTTCCACTTCCAGAACAGGGCTACCGCGAGGCAGTTCTCCGGGGGAAAACGGCCCTTCGCGAAGGGCAGATCTGCCGAGCTCACTTCGGGAAAGCGAAAGCAAAGGACGCTTTTCTCCCTCTAACCGCTTTCGTCAGAGGAACGGGGGAAGTCACAGTGTTCTTTCTCTCACTGAGATACACACAATCTGACGTTGCCTCTGAGCTCCGTTGCTGGCAAAGAACTGAAACTGACATACACTCCTGTGGGGAAACACAGGGCTTTGCTAGGATTTCTCCAGGCAGTCTGTTTTCCCTGGGCCTCACTGTAGCAACACTATCTCGCCAGGGCAACACTGCATGGGATTTCCTCTGCCAGGAGAGAGCTGCTGCTTTGTAGTTTGTGCTGGGAAACCTTGCTTTGGCGAGTGCCAATTGACCGCATTCAGGCAGAAAGAAAAGAGAATCGCAAGAGGCCTTTTCTCGCCGGCTGCTCTGCCAAGCCCTTCCAGCTAAAACTATGCCGTTGCTCCTCTGGAAGGATCCCTGCACCGCCACGTAGTTTTTCAGAAGAAGCCTTGCGTTTGCAAGAGCAAAGGAGGAATTCGTTGCAGGAAAGAGGAAGGAAAGAAAGTTTCTCTCCCTCTGCCTGCTTTGCTCAGAGGACTGGATGAAGTTAGGAAGTTCTCCCTTTCACTGAGAAACGTGCAGGCTGCTGTTGCCTGGGCGCTCTCTTCTTTGCAAAAGAGTCTGCAGTTCCACGCTTTGAACCGTGGAAAGGCGCCGGGCTCTGCTAAGATTTCCCCCGGCGCTTCGTTTGCCCTGGGCCAAAGCGAGCCTTCACAATAGCTGAACGCTAACACTGCATACTCGTTCCACTTCCAGAACAGGGCTACCGCGAGGCAGTTCTCCGGGGGAAAACGGCCCTTCGCGAAGGGCAGATCTGCCGAGCTCACTGCGGGAAAGCGAAAGCAAAGGACGCTTTTCTCCCTCTAACCGCTTTCGTCAGAGGAACGGGGGAAGTCACAGTGTTCTTTCTCTCACTGAGATACACACAATCTGACGTTGCCTCTGAGCTCCGTTGCTGGCAAAGAACTGAAACTGACATACATTCCTGTGGGGAAACACAGGGCTTTGCTAGGATTTCTCTAGGCAGTCTGTTTTCCCTGGGCCTCGCTGTAGCAACACTATTTCACCAGGGCAACACTGCATGGGATTTCCTCTGCCAGGAGAGAGCTGCTGCTTTGTAGTTTGTGCTGGGAAACCTTGCTTTGGCAAGTGCCAATTGACCGCATTCAGGCAGAAAGAAAAGAGAATCGCAAGAGGCCTTTTCTCGCCGGCTGCTCTGCCAAGCCCTTCCAGCTAAAACTATGCCGTTGCTCCTCTGGAAGGATCCCTGCACCGCCACGTAGTTTTTCATAAGAAGCCTTGCGTTTGCAAGAGCAAAGGAGGAATTCGTTGCAGGAAAGAGGAAGGAAAGAAAGTTTCTCTCCCTCTGCCTGCTTTGCTCAGAGGACTGGATGAAGTTAGGAAGTTCTCCCTTTCACTGAGAAACGTGCAGGCTGCTGTTGCCTGGGCGCTCTCTTCTTTGCAAAAGAGTCTGCAGTTCCACGCTTTGAACCGTGGAAAGGCGCCGGGCTCTGCTAAGATTTCCCCCGGCGCTTCGTTTGCCCTGGGCCAAAGCGAGCCTTCACAATAGCTGAACGCTAACACTGCATACTCGTTCCACTTCCAGAACAGGGCTACCGCGAGGCAGTTCTCCGGGGGAAAACGGCCCTTCGCGAAGGGCAGATCTGCCGAGCTCACTGCGGGAAAGCGAAAGCAAAGGACGCTTTTCTCCCTCTAACCGCTTTCGTCAGAGGAACGGGGGAAGTCACAGTGTTCTTTCTCTCACTGAGATACACACAATCTGACGTTGCCTCTGAGCTCCGTTGCTGGCAAAGAACTGAAACTGACATACATTCCTGTGGGGAAACACAGGGCTTTGCTAGGATTTCTCCAGGCAGTCTGTTTTCCCTGGGCCTCACTGTAGCAACACTATCTCGCCAGGGCAACACTGCATGGGATTTCCTCTGCCAGGAGAGAGCTGCTGCTTTGTAGATTGTGCTGGGAAACCTTGCTTTGGCAAGTGCCAATTGACCGCATTCAGGCAGAAAGAAAAGAGAATCGCAAGAGGCCTTTTCTCGCCGGCTGCTCTGCCAAGCCCTTCCAGCTAAAACTATGCCGTTGCTCCTCTGGAAGGATCCCTGCACCGCCACGTAGTTTTTCAGAAGAAGCCTTGCGTTTCCAAGAGCAAAGGAGGAATTCGTTGCAGGAAAGAGGAAGGAAAGAAAGTTTCTCTCCCTCTGCCTGCTTTGCTCAGAGGACTGGATGAAGTTAGGAAGTTCTCCCTTTCACTGAGAAACGTGCAGGCTGCTGTTGCCTGGGCGCTCTCTTCTTTGCAAAAGAGTCTGCTGTTCCACGCTTTGAACCGTGGAAAGGCGCCAGGCTCTGCTAAGATTTCCCCCGGCGCTTCGTTTGCCCTGGGCCAAAGCGAGCCTTCACAATAGCTGAACGCTAACACTGCATACTCGTTCCACTTCCAGAACAGGGCTACCGCGAGGCAGTTCTCCGGGGGAAAACGGCCCTTCGCGAAGGGCAGATCTGCCGAGCTCACTGCGGGAAAGCGAAAGCAAAGGACGCTTTTCTCCCTCTAACCGCTTTCGTCAGAGGAACGGGGGAAGTCACAGTGTTCTTTCTCTCACTGAGATACACACAATCTGACGTTGCCTCTGAGCTCCGTTGCTGGCAAAGAACTGAAACTGACATACATTCCTGTGGGGAAACACAGGGCTTTGCTAGGATTTCTCTAGGCAGTCTGTTTTCCCTGGGCCTCACTGTAGCAACACTATCTCGCCAGGGCAACACTGCATGGGATTTCCTCTGCCAGGAGAGAGCTGCTGCTTTGTAGATTGTGCTGGGAAACCTTGCTTTGGCAAGTGCCAATTGACCGCATTCAGGCAGAAAGAAAAGAGAATCGCAAGAGGCCTTTTCTCGCCGGCTGCTCTGCCAAGCCCTTCCAGCGAAAACTATGGCGTTGCTCCTCTGGAAGGATCCCTGCACCGCGACGTAGTTTTTCAGAAGAAGCCTTGCGTTTGCAAGAGCAAAGGAGGAATTCGTTGCAGGAAAGAGGAAGGAAAGAAAGTTTCTCTCCCTCTGCCTGCTTTGCTCAGAGGACTGGATGAAGTTAGGAAGTTCTCCCTTTCACTGAGAAACGTGCAGGCTGCTGTTGCCTGGGCGCTCTCTTCTTTGCAAAAGAGTCTGCAGTTCCAGGCTTTGAACCGTGGAAAGGCGCCGGGCTCTGCTAAGATTTCCCCTGGCGCTTCGTTTGCCCTGAGCCAAAGCGAGCCTTCACAATAGCTGAACGCTAACACTGCATACTCGTTCCACTTCCAGAACAGGGCTACCGCGAGGCAGTTCTCCGGGGGAAAACGGCCCTTCGCGAAGGGCAGATCTGCCGAGCTCACTTCGGGAAAGCGAAAGCAAAGGACGCTTTTCTCCCTCTAACCGCTTTCGTCAGAGGAACGGGGGAAGTCACAGTGTTCTTTCTCTCACTGAGATACACACAATCTGACGTTGCCTCTGAGCTCCGTTGCTGGCAAAGAACTGAAACTGACATACACTCCTGTGGGGAAACACAGGGCTTTGCTAGGATTTCTCCAGGCAGTCTGTTTTCCCTGGGCCTCACTGTAGCAACACTATCTCGCCAGGGCAACACTGCATGGGATTTCCTCTGCCAGGAGAGAGCTGCTGCTTTGTAGTTTGTGCTGGGAAACCTTGCTTTGGCGAGTGCCAATTGACCGCATTCAGGCAGAAAGAAAAGAGAATCGCAAGAGGCCTTTTCTCGCCGGCTGCTCTGCCAAGCCCTTCCAGCTAAAACTATGCCGTTGCTCCTCTGGAAGGATCCCTGCACCGCCACGTAGTTTTTCAGAAGAAGCCTTGCGTTTGCAAGAGCAAAGGAGGAATTCGTTGCAGGAAAGAGGAAGGAAAGAAAGTTTCTCTCCCTCTGCCTGCTTTGCTCAGAGGACTGGATGAAGTTAGGAAGTTCTCCCTTTCACTGAGAAACGTGCAGGCTGCTGTTGCCTGGGCGCTCTCTTCTTTGCAAAAGAGTCTGCAGTTCCACGCTTTGAACCGTGGAAAGGCGCCGGGCTCTGCTAAGATTTCCCCCGGCGCTTCGTTTGCCCTGGGCCAAAGCGAGCCTTCACAATAGCTGAACGCTAACACTGCATACTCGTTCCACTTCCAGAACAGGGCTACCGCGAGGCAGTTCTCCGGGGGAAAACGGCCCTTCGCGAAGGGCAGATCTGCCGAGCTCACTGCGGGAAAGCGAAAGCAAAGGACGCTTTTCTCCCTCTAACCGCTTTCGTCAGAGGAACGGGGGAAGTCACAGTGTTCTTTCTCTCACTGAGATACACACAATCTGACGTTGCCTCTGAGCTCCGTTGCTGGCAAAGAACTGAAACTGACATACATTCCTGTGGGGAAACACAGGGCTTTGCTAGGATTTCTCCAGGCAGTCTGTTTTCCCTGGGCCTCACTGTAGCAACACTATCTCGCCAGGGCAACACTGCATGGGATTTCCTCTGCCAGGAGAGAGCTGCTGCTTTGTAGATTGTGCTGGGAAACCTTGCTTTGGCAAGTGCCAATTGACCGCATTCAGGCAGAAAGAAAAGAGAATCGCAAGAGGCCTTTTCTCGCCGGCTGCTCTGCCAAGCCCTTCCAGCTAAAACTATGCCGTTGCTCCTCTGGAAGGATCCCTGCACCGCCACGTAGTTTTTCAGAAGAAGCCTTGCGTTTGCAAGAGCAAAGGAGGAATTCGTTGCAGGAAAGAGGAAGGAAAGAAAGTTTCTCTCCCTCTGCCTGCTTTGCTCAGAGGACTGGATGAAGTTAGGAAGTTCTCCCTTTCACTGAGAAACGTGCAGGCTGCTGTTGCCTGGGCGCTCTCTTCTTTGCAAAAGAGTCTGCAGTTCCAGGCTTTGAACCGTGGAAAGGCGCCGGGCTCTGCTAAGATTTCCCCCGGCGCTTCGTTTGCCCTGGGCCAAAGCGAGCCTTCACAATAGCTGAACGCTAACACTGCATACTCGTTCCACTTCCAGAACTGGGCTACCGCGAGGCAGTTCTCAGAGGGAAAACGGCCCTTCGCGAAGGGCAGATCTGCCGAGCTCACTGCGGGAAAGCGAAAGCAAAGGACGCTTTTCTCCCTCTAACCGCTTTCGTCAGAGGAACGGGGGAAGTCACAGTGTTCTTTCTCTCACTGAGATACACACAATCTGACGTTGCCTCTGAGCTCCGTTGCTGGCAAAGAACTGAAACTGACATACATTCCTGTGGGGAAACACAGGGCTTTGCTAGGATTTCTCTAGGCAGTCTGTTTTCCCTGGGCCTCACTGTAGCAACACTATCTCGCCAGGGCAACACTGCATGGGATTTCCTCTGCCAGGAGAGAGCTGCTGCTTTGTAGATTGTGCTGGGAAACCTTGCTTTGGCAAGTGCCAATTGACCGCATTCAGGCAGAAAGAAAAGAGAATCGCAAGAGGCCTTTTCTCGCCGGCTGCTCTGCCAAGCCCTTCCAGCTAAAACTATGCCGTTGCTCCTCTGGAAGGATCCCTGCACCGCCACGTAGTTTTTCAGAAGAAGCCTTGCGTTTGCAAGAGCAAAGGAGGAATTCGTTGCAGGAAAGAGGAAGGAAAGAAAGTTTCTCTCCCTCTGCCTGCTTTGCTCAGAGGACTGGATGAAGTTAGGAAGTTCTCCCTTTCACTGAGAAACGTGCAGGCTGCTGTTGCCTGGGCGCTCTCTTCTTTGCAAAAGAGTCTGCAGTTCCACGCTTTGAACCGTGGAAAGGCGCCGGCTCTGCTAAGATTTCCCCCGGCGCTTCGTTTGCCCTGGGCCAAAGCGAGCCTTCACAATAGCTGAACGCTAACACTGCATACTCGTTCCACTTCCAGAACAGGGCTACCGCGAGGCAGTTCTCCAGGGGAAAACGGCCCTTCGCGAAGGGCAGATCTGCCCAGCTCACTTCGGGAAAGCGAAAGCAAAGGACGCTTTTCTCCCTCTAACCGCTTTCGTCAGAGGAACGGGGGAAGTCACAGTGTTCTTTCTCTCACTGAGATACACACAATCTGACGTTGCCTCTGAGCTCCGTTGCTGGCAAAGAACTGAAACTGACATACATTCCTGTGGGGAAACACAGGGCTTTGCTAGGATTTCTCTAGGCAGTCTGTTTTCCCTGGGCCTCACTGTAGCAACACTATCTCGCCAGGGCAACACTGCATGGGATTTCCTCTGCCAGGAGAGAGCTGCTGCTTTGTAGATTGTGCTGGGAAACCTTGCTTTGGCAAGCGCCAATTGACCGCATTCAGGCAGAAAGAAAAGAGAATCGCAAGAGGCCTTTTCTCGCCGGCTGCTCTGCCAAGCCCTTCCAGCTAAAACTATGCCGTTGCTCCTCTGGAAGGATCCCTGCACCGCGACGTAGTTTTTCAGAAGAAGCCTTGCGTTTGCAAGAGCAAAGGAGGAATTCGTTGCAGGAAAGAGGAAGGAAAGAAAGTTTCTCTCCCTCTGCCTGCTTTGCTCAGAGGACTGGATGAAGTTAGGAAGTTCTCCCTTTCACTGAGAAACGTGCAGGCTGCTGTTGCCTGGGCGCTCTCTTCTTTGCAAAAGAGTCTGCAGTTCCACGCTTTGAACCGTGGAAAGGCGCCGGGCTCTGCTAAGATTTCCCCCGGCGCTTCGTTTGCCCTGGGCCAAAGCGAGCCTTCACAATAGCTGAACGCTAACACTGCATACTCGTTCCACTTCCAGAACAGGGCTACCGCGAGGCAGTTCTCCGGGGGAAAACGGCCCTTCGCGAAGGGCAGATCTGCCGAGCTCACTTCGGGAAAGCGAAAGCAAAGGACGCTTTTCTCCCTCTAACCGCTTTCGTCAGAGGAACGGGGGAAGTCACAGTGTTCTTTCTCTCACTGAGATACACACAATCTGACGTTGCCTCTGAGCTCCGTTGCTGGCAAAGAACTGAAACTGACATACATTCCTGTGGGGAAACACAGGGCTTTGCTAGGATTTCTCTAGGCAGTCTGTTTTCCCTGGGCCTCACTGTAGCAACACTATCTCGCCAGGGCAACACTGCATGGGATTTCCTCTGCCAGGAGAGAGCTGCTGCTTTGTAGATTGTGCTGGGAAACCTTGCTTTGGCAAGTGCCAATTGACCGCATTCAGGCAGAAAGAAAAGAGAATCGCAAGAGGGCTTTTCTCGCCGGCTGCTCTGCCAAGCCCTTCCAGCTAAAACTATGCCGTTGCTCCTCTGGAAGGATCCCTGCACCGCCACGTAGTTTTTCAGAAGAAGCCTTGCGTTTGCAAGAGCAAAGGAGGAATTCGTTGCAGGAAAGAGGAAGGAAAGAAAGTTTCTCTCCCTCTGCCTGCTTTGCTCAGAGGACTGGATGAAGTTAGGAAGTTCTCCCTTTCACTGAGAAACGTGCAGGCTGCTGTTGCCTGGGCGCTCTCTTCTTTGCAAAAGAGTCTGCAGTTCCAGGCTTTGAACCGTGGAAAGGCGCCGGGCTCTGCTAAGATTTCCCCCGGCGCTTCGTTTGCCCTGGGCCAAAGCGAGCCTTCACAATAGCTGAACGCTAACACTGCATACTCGTTCCACTTCCAGAACAGGGCTACCGCGAGGCAGTTCTCCGGGGGAAAACGGCCCTTCGCGAAGGGCAGATCTGCCGAGCTCACTGCGGGAAAGCGAAAGCAAAGGACGCTTTTCTCCCTCTAACCGCTTTCGTCAGAGGAACGGGGGAAGTCACAGTGTTCTTTCTCTCACTGAGATACACACAATCTGACGTTGCCTCTGAGCTCCGTTGCTGGCAAAGAACTGAAACTGACATACATTCCTGTGGGGAAACACAGGGCTTTGCTAGGATTTCTCTAGGCAGTCTGTTTTCCCTGGGCCTCACTGTAGCAACACTATCTCGCCAGGGCAACACTGCATGGGATTTCCTCTGCCAGGAGAGAGCTGCTGCTTTGTAGATTGTGCTGGGAAACCTTGCTTTGGCAAGTGCCAATTGACCGCATTCAGGCAGAAAGAAAAGAGAATCGCAAGAGGCCTTTTCTCGCCGGCTGCTCTGCCAAGCCCTTCCAGCTAAAACTATGCCGTTGCTCCTCTGGAAGGATCCCTGCACCGCCACGTAGTTTTTCAGAAGAAGCCTTGCGTTTGCAAGAGCAAAGGAGGAATTCGTTGCAGGAAAGAGGAAGGAAAGAAAGTTTCTCTCCCTCTGCCTGCTTTGCTCAGAGGACTGGATGAAGTTAGGAAGTTCTCCCTTTCACTGAGAAACGTGCAGGCTGCTGTTGCCTGGGCGCTCTCTTCTTTGCAAAAGAGTCTGCAGTTCCACGCTTTGAACCGTGGAAAGGCGCCGGGCTCTGCTAAGATTTCCCCCGGCGCTTCGTTTGCCCTGGGCCAAAGCGAGCCTTCACAATAGCTGAACGCTAACACTGCATACTCGTTCCACTTCCAGAACAGGGCTACCGCGAGGCAGTTCTCCAGGGGAAAACGGCCCTTCGCGAAGGGCAAATCTGCCGAGCTCACTTCGGGAAAGCGAAAGCAAAGGACGCTTTTCTCCCTCTAACCGCTTTCGTCAGAGGAACGGGGGAAGTCACAGTGTTCTTTCTCTCACTGAGATACACACAATCTGACGTTGCCTCTGAGCTCCGTTGCTGGCAAAGAACTGAAACTGACATACATTCCTGTGGGGAAACACAGGGCTTTGCTAGGATTTCTCTAGGCAGTCTGTTTTCCCTGGGCCTCACTGTAGCAACACTATCTCGCCAGGGCAACACTGCATGGGATTTCCTCTGCCAGGAGAGAGCTGCTGCTTTGTAGATTGTGCTGGGAAACCTTGCTTTGGCAAGTGCCAATTGACCGCATTCAGGCAGAAAGAAAAGAGATCGCAAGAGGCCTTTTCTCGCCGGCTGCTCTGCCAAGCCCTTCCAGCTAAAACTATGCCGTTGCTCCTCTGGAAGGATCCCTTCACCGCGACGTAGTTTTTCAGAAGAAGCCTTGCGTTTGCAAGAGCAAAGGAGGAATTCGTTGCAGGAAAGAGGAAGGAAAGAAAGTTTCTCTCCCTCTGCCTGCTTTGCTCAGAGGACTGGATGAAGTTAGGAAGTTCTCCCTTTCACTGAGAAACGTGCAGGCTGCTGTTGCCTGGGCGCTCTCTTCTTTGCAAAAGAGTCTGCTGTTCCACGCTTTGAACCGTGGAAAGGCGCCGGCTCTGCTAAGATTTCCCCCGGCGCTTCGTTTGCCCTGGGCCAAAGCGAGCCTTCACAATAGCTGAACGCTAACACTGCATACTCGTTCCACTTCCAGAACAGGGCTACCGCGAGGCAGTTCTCCGGGGGAATACGGCCCTTCGCGAAGGGCAGATCTGCCGAGCTCACTGCGGGAAAGCGAAAGCAAAGGACGCTTTTCTCCCTCTAACCGCTTTCGTCAGAGGAACGGGGGAAGTCACAGTGTTCTTTCTCTCACTGAGATACACACAATCTGACGTTGCCTCTGAGCTCCGTTGCTGGCAAAGAACTGAAACTGACATACACTCCTGTGGGGAAACACAGGGCTTTGCTAGGATTTCTCCAGGCAGTCTGTTTTCCCTGGGCCTCACTGTAGCAACACTATCTCGCCAGGGCAACACTGCATGGGATTTCCTCTGCCAGGAGAGAGCTGCTGCTTTGTACTTTGTGCTGGGAAACCTTGCTTCGGCAAGTGCCAATTGACCGCATTCAGGCAGAAAGAAAAGAGAATCGCAAGAGGCCTTTTCTCGCCGGCTGCTCTGCCAAGCCCTTCCAGCTAAAACTATGCCGTTGCTCCTCTGGAAGGATCCCTGCACCGCCACGTAGTTTTTCAGAAGAAGCCTTGCGTTTGCAAGAGCAAAGGAGGAATTCGTTGCAGGAAAGAGGAAGGAAAGAAAGTTTCTCTCCCTCTGCCTGCTTTGCTCAGAGGACTGGATGAAGTTAGGAAGTTCTCCCTTTCACTGAGAAACGTGCAGGCTGCTGTTGCCTGGGCGCTCTCTTCTTTGCAAAAGAGTCTGCAGTTCCACGCTTTGAACCGTGGAAAGGCGCCGGGCTCTGCTAAGATTTCCCCCGGCGCTTCGTTTGCCCTGGGCCAAAGCGAGCCTTCACAATAGCTGAACGCTAACACTGCATACTCGTTCCACTTCCAGAACAGGGCTACCGCGAGGCAGTTCTCCGGGGGAAAACGGCCCTTCGCGAAGGGCAGATCTGCCGAGCTCACTTCGGGAAAGCGAAAGCAAAGGACGCTTTTCTCCCTCTAACCGCTTTCGTCAGAGGAACGGGGGAAGTCACAGTGTTCTTTCTCTCACTGAGATACACACAATCTGACGTTGCCTCTGAGCTCCGTTGCTGGCAAAGAACTGAAACTGACATACATTCCTGTGGGGAAACACAGGGCTTTGCTAGGATTTCTCTAGGCAGTCTGTTTTCCCTGGGCCTCGCTGTAGCAACACTATTTCGCCAGGGCAACACTGCATGGGATTTCCTCTGCCAGGAGAGAGCTGCTGCTTTGTAGTTTGTGCTGGGAAACCTTGCTTCGGCAAGTGAAAATTGACCGCATTCAGGCAGAAAGAAAAGAGAATCGCAAGAGGCCTTTTCTCGCCGGCTGCTCTGCCAAGCCCTTCCAGCTAAAACTATGCCGTTGCTCCTCTGGAAGGATCCCTGCACCGCGACGTAGTTTTTCAGAAGAAGCCTTGCGTTTGCAAGAGCAAAGGAGGAATTCGTTGCAGGAAAGAGGAAGGAAAGAAAGTTTCTCTCCCTCTGCCTGCTTTGCTCAGAGGACTGGATGAAGTTAGGAAGTTCTCCCTTTCACTGAGAAACATGCAGGCTGCTGTTGCCTGGGCGCTCTCTTCTTTGCAAAAGAGTCTGCAGTTCCACGCTTTGAACCGTGGAAAGGCGCCGGGCTCTGCTAAGATTTCCCCCGGCGCTTCATTTGCCCTGGGCCAAAGGGAGCCTTCACAATAGCTGAACGCTAACACTGCATACTCGTTCCACTTCCAGAACAGGGCTACCGCGAGGCAGTTCTCCGGGGGAAAACGGCCCTTCGCGAAGGGCAGATCTGCCGAGCTCACTTCGGGAAAGCGAAAGCAAAGGACGCTTTTCTCCCTCTAACCGCTTTCGTCAGAGGAACGGGGGAAGTCACAGTGTTCTTTCTCTCACTGAGATACACACAATCTGACGTTGCCTCTGAGCTCCGTTGCTGGCAAAGAACTGAAACTGACATACATTCCTGTGGGGAAACACAGGGCTTTGCTAGGATTTCTCTAGGCAGTCTGTTTTCCCTGGGCCTCACTGTAGCAACACTATCTCGCCAGGGAAACACTGCATGGGATTTCCTCTGCCAGGAGAGAGCTGCTGCTTTGTAGATTGTGCTGGGAAACCTTGCTTTGGCAAGTGCCAATTGACCGCATTCAGGCAGAAAGAAAAGAGAATCGCAAGAGGCCTTTTCTCGCCGGCTGCTCTGCCAAGCCCTTCCAGCTAAAACTATGCCGTTGCTCCTCTGGAAGGATCCCTGCACCGCCACGTAGTTTTTCAGAAGAAGCCTTGCGTTTGCAAGAGCAAAGGAGGAATTCGTTGCAGGAAAGAGGAAGGAAAGAAAGTTTCTCTCCCTCTGCCTGCTTTGCTCAGAGGACTGGATGAAGTTAGGAAGTTCTCCCTTTCACTGAGAAACGTGCAGGCTGCTGTTGCCTGGGCGCTCTCTTCTTTGCAAAAGAGTCTGCAGTTCCACGCTTTGAACCGTGGAAAGGCGCCGGGCTCTGCTAAGATTTCCCCCGGCGCTTCGTTTGCCCTGGGCCAAAGCGAGCCTTCACAATAGCTGAACGCTAACACTGCATACTCGTTCCACTTCCAGAACAGGGCTACCGCGAGGCAGTTCTCCGGGGGAAAACGGCCCTTCGCGAAGGGCAGATCTGCCGAGCTCACTTCGGGAAAGCGAAAGCAAAGGACGCTTTTCTCCCTCTAACCGCTTTCGTCAGAGGAACGGGGGAAGTCACAGTGTTCTTTCTCTCACTGAGATACACACAATCTGACGTTGCCTCTGAGCTCCGTTGCTGGCAAAGAACTGAAACTGACATACATTCCTGTGGGGAAACACAGGGCTTTGCTAGGATTTCTCTAGGCAGTCTGTTTTCCCTGGGCCTCACTGTAGCAACACTATCTCGCCAGGGCAACACTGCATGGGATTTCCTCTGCCAGGAGAGAGCTGCTGCTTTGTAGATTGTGCTGGGAAACCTTGCTTTGGCAAGTGCCAATTGACCGCATTCAGGCAGAAAGAAAAGAGAATCGCAAGAGGCCTTTTCTCGCCGGCTGCTCTGCCAAGCCCTTCCAGCTAAAACTATGCCGTTGCTCCTCTGGAAGGATCCCTGCACCGCCACGTAGTTTTTCAGAAGAAGCCTTGCGTTTGCAAGAGCAAAGGAGGAATTCGTTGCAGGAAAGAGGAAGGAAAGAAAGTTTCTCTCCCTCTGCCTGCTTTGCTCAGAGGACTGGATGAAGTTAGGAAGTTCTCCCTTTCACTGAGAAACGTGCAGGCTGCTGTTGCCTGGGCGCTCTCTTCTTTGCAAAAGAGTCTGCAGTTCCACGCTTTGAACCGTGGAAAGGCGCCGGGCTCTGCTAAGATTTCCCCCGGCGCTTCGTTTGCCCTGGGCCAAAGCGAGCCTTCACAATAGCTGAACGCTAACACTGCATACTCGTTCCACTTCCAGAACAGGGCTACCGCGAGGCAGTTCTCCGGGGGAAAACGGCCCTTCGCGAAGGGCAGATCTGCCGAGCTCACTTCGGGAAAGCGAAAGCAAAGGACGCTTTTCTCCCTCTAACCGCTTTCGTCAGAGGAACGGGGGAAGTCACAGTGTTCTTTCTCTCACTGAGATACACACAATCTGACGTTGCCTCTGAGCTCCGTTGCTGGCAAAGAACTGAAACTGACATACATTCCTGTGGGGAAACACAGGGCTTTGCTAGGATTTCTCTAGGCAGTCTGTTTTCCCTGGGCCTCACTGTAGCAACACTATCTCGCCAGGGCAACACTGCATGGGATTTCCTCTGCCAGGAGAGAGCTGCTGCTTTGTAGATTGTGCTGGGAAACCTTGCTTTGGCAAGTGCCAATTGACCGCATTCAGGCAGAAAGAAAAGAGAATCGCAAGAGGCCTTTTCTCGCCGGCTGCTCTGCCAAGCCCTTCCAGCTAAAACTATGCCGTTGCTCCTCTGGAAGGATCCCTGCACCGCCACGTAGTTTTTCAGAAGAAGCCTTGCGTTTGCAAGAGCAAAGGAGGAATTCGTTGCAGGAAAGAGGAAGGAAAGAAAGTTTCTCTCCCTCTGCCTGCTTTGCTCAGAGGACTGGATGAAGTTAGGAAGTTCTCCCTTTCACTGAGAAACGTGCAGGCTGCTGTTGCCTGGGCGCTCTCTTCTTTGCAAAAGAGTCTGCAGTTCCAGGCTTTGAACCGTGGAAAGGCGCCGGGCTCTGCTAAGATTTCCCCCGGCGCTTCGTTTGCCCTGGGCCAAAGCGAGCCTTCACAATAGCTGAACGCTAACACTGCATACTCGTTCCACTTCCAGAACAGGGCTACCGCGAGGCAGTTCTCCGGGGGAAAACGGCCCTTCGCGAAGGGCAGATCTGCCGAGCTCACTTCGGGAAAGCGAAAGCAAAGGACGCTTTTCTCCCTCTAACCGCTTTCGTCAGAGGAACGGGGGAAGTCACAGTGTTCTTTCTCTCACTGAGATACACACAATCTGACGTTGCCTCTGAGCTCCGTTGCTGGCAAAGAACTGAAACTGACATACACTCCTGTGGGGAAACACAGGGCTTTGCTAGGATTTCTCCAGGCAGTCTGTTTTCCCTGGGCCTCACTGTAGCAACACTATCTCGCCAGGGCAACACTGCATGGGATTTCCTCTGCCAGGAGAGAGCTGCTGCTTTGTAGATTGTGCTGGGAAACCTTGCTTCGGCGAGTGCCAATTGACCGCATTCAGGCAGAAAGAAAAGAGAATCGCAAGAGGCCTTTTCTCGCCGGCTGCTCTGCCAAGCCCTTCCAGCTAAAACTATGCCGTTGCTCCTCTGGAAGGATCCCTGCACCGCCACGTAGTTTTTCAGAAGAAGCCTTGCGTTTGCAAGAGCAAAGGAGGAATTCGTTGCAGGAAAGAGGAAGGAAAGAAAGTTTCTCTCCCTCTGCCTGCTTTGCTCAGAGGACTGGATGAAGTTAGGAAGTTCTCCCTTTCACTGAGAAACGTGCAGGCTGCTGTTGCCTGGGCGCTCTCTTCTTTGCAAAAGAGTCTGCAGTTCCACGCTTTGAACCGTGGAAAGGCGCCGGGCTCTGCTAAGATTTCCCCCGGCGCTTCGTTTGCCCTGGGCCAAAGCGAGCCTTCACAATAGCTGAACGCTAACACTGCATACTCGTTCCACTTCCAGAACAGGGCTACCGCGAGGCAGTTCTCCGGGGGAAAACGGCCCTTCGCGAAGGGCAGATCTGCCGAGCTCACTTCGGGAAAGCGAAAGCAAAGGACGCTTTTCTCCCTCTAACCGCTTTCGTCAGAGGAACGGGGGAAGTCACAGTGTTCTTTCTCTCACTGAGATACACACAATCTGACGTTGCCTCTGAGCTCCGTTGCTGGCAAAGAACTGAAACTGACATACACTCCTGTGGGGAAACACAGGGCTTTGCTAGGATTTCTCCAGGCAGTCTGTTTTCCCTGGGCCTCACTGTAGCAACACTATCTCGCCAGGGCAACACTGCATGGGATTTCCTCTGCCAGGAGAGAGCTGCTGCTTTGTAGATTGTGCTGGGAAACCTTGCTTTGGCGAGTGCCAATTGACCGCATTCAGGCAGAAAGAAAAGAGAATCGCAAGAGGCCTTTTCTCGCCGGCTGCTCTGCCAAGCCCTTCCAGCTAAAACTATGCCGTTGCTCCTCTGGAAGGATCCCTGCACCGCCACGTAGTTTTTCAGAAGAAGCCTTGCGTTTGCAAGAGCAAAGGAGGAATTCGTTGCAGGAAAGAGGAAGGAAAGAAAGTTTCTCTCCCTCTGCCTGCTTTGCTCAGAGGACTGGATGAAGTTAGGAAGTTCTCCCTTTCACTGAGAAACGTGCAGGCTGCTGTTGCCTGGGCGCTCTCTTCTTTGCAAAAGAGTCTGCAGTTCCACGCTTTGAACCGTGGAAAGGCGCCGGGCTCTGCTAAGATTTCCCCCGGCGCTTCGTTTGCCCTGGGCCAAAGCGAGCCTTCACAATAGCTGAACGCTAACACTGCATACTCGTTCCACTTCCAGAACAGGGCTACCGCGAGGCAGTTCTCCGGGGGAAAACGGCCCTTCGCGAAGGGCAGATCTGCCGAGCTCACTGCGGGAAAGCGAAAGCAAAGGACGCTTTTCTCCCTCTAACCGCTTTCGTCAGAGGAACGGGGGAAGTCACAGTGTTCTTTCTCTCACTGAGATACACACAATCTGACGTTGCCTCTGAGCTCCGTTGCTGGCAAAGAACTGAAACTGACATACACTCCTGTGGGGAAACACAGGGCTTTGCTAGGATTTCTCCAGGCAGTCTGTTTTCCCTGGGCCTCACTGTAGCAACACTATCTCGCCAGGGCAACACTGCATGGGATTTCCTCTGCCAGGAGAGAGCTGCTGCTTTGTAGATTGTGCTGGGAAACCTTGCTTTGGCGAGTGCCAATTGACCGCATTCAGGCAGAAAGAAAAGAGAATCGCAAGAGGCCTTTTCTCGCCGGCTGCTCTGCCAAGCCCTTCCAGCTAAAACTATGCCGTTGCTCCTCTGGAAGGATCCCTGCACCGCCACGTAGTTTTTCAGAAGAAGCCTTGCGTTTGCAAGAGCAAAGGAGGAATTCGTTGCAGGAAAGAGGAAGGAAAGAAAGTTTCTCTCCCTCTGCCTGCTTTGCTCAGAGGACTGGATGAAGTTAGGAAGTTCTCCCTTTCACTGAGAAACGTGCAGGCTGCTGTTGCCTGGGCGCTCTCTTCTTTGCAAAAGAGTCTGCAGTTCCACGCTTTGAACCGTGGAAAGGCGCCGGGCTCTGCTAAGATTTCCCCCGGCGCTTCGTTTGCCCTGGGCCAAAGCGAGCCTTCACAATAGCTGAACGCTAACACTGCATACTCGTTCCACTTCCAGAACAGGGCTACCGCGAGGCAGTTCTCCGGGGGAAAACGGCCCTTCGCGAAGGGCAGATCTGCCGAGCTCACTTCGGGAAAGCGAAAGCAAAGGACGCTTTTCTCCCTCTAACCGCTTTCGTCAGAGGAACGGGGGAAGTCACAGTGTTCTTTCTCTCACTGAGATACACACAATCTGACGTTGCCTCTGAGCTCCGTTGCTGGCAAAGAACTGAAACTGACATACATTCCTGTGGGGAAACACAGGGCTTTGCTAGGATTTCTCCAGGCAGTCTGTTTTCCCTGGGCCTCACTGTAGCAACACTATCTCGCCAGGGCAACACTGCATGGGATTTCCTCTGCCAGGAGAGAGCTGCTGCTTTGTAGATTGTGCTGGGAAACCTTGCTTTGGCAAGTGCCAATTGACCGCATTCAGGCAGAAAGAAAAGAGAATCGCAAGAGGCCTTTTCTCGCCGGCTGCTCTGCCAAGCCCTTCCAGCTAAAACTATGCCGTTGCTCCTCTGGAAGGATCCCTGCACCGCCACGTAGTTTTTCAGAAGAAGCCTTGCGTTTGCAAGAGCAAAGGAGGAATTCGTTGCAGGAAAGAGGAAGGAAAGAAAGTTTCTCTCCCTCTGCCTGCTTTGCTCAGAGGACTGGATGAAGTTAGGAAGTTCTCCCTTTCACTGAGAAACATGCAGGCTGCTGTTGCCTGGGCGCTCTCTTCTTTGCAAAAGAGTCTGCAGTTCCACGCTTTGAACCGTGGAAAGGCGCCGGGCTCTGCTAAGATTTCCCCCGGCGCTTCATTTGCCCTGGGCCAAAGCGAGCCTTCACAATAGCTGAACGCTAACACTGCATACTCGTTCCACTTCCAGAACAGGGCTACCGCGAGGCAGTTCTCCGGGGGAAAACGGCCCTTCGCGAAGGGCAGATCTGCCGAGCTCACTTCGGGAAAGCGAAAGCAAAGGACGCTTTTCTCCCTCTAACCGCTTTCGTCAGAGGAACGGGGGAAGTCACAGTGTTCTTTCTCTCACTGAGATACACACAATCTGACGTTGCCTCTGAGCTCCGTTGCTGGCAAAGAACTGAAACTGACATACACTCCTGTGGGGAAACACAGGGCTTTGCTAGGATTTCTCCAGGCAGTCTGTTTTCCCTGGGCCTCACTGTAGCAACACTATCTCGCCAGGGCAACACTGCATGGGATTTCCTCTGCCAGGAGAGAGCTGCTGCTTTGTAGATTGTGCTGGGAAACCTTGCTTTGGCGAGTGCCAATTGACCGCATTCAGGCAGAAAGAAAAGAGAATCGCAAGAGGCCTTTTCTCGCCGGCTGCTCTGCCAAGCCCTTCAGCTAAAACTATGCCGTTGCTCCTCTGGAAGGATCCCTGCACCGCCACGTAGTTTTTCAGAAGAAGCCTTGCGTTTGCAAGAGCAAAGGAGGAATTCGTTGCAGGAAAGAGGAAGGAAAGAAAGTTTCTCTCCCTCTGCCTGCTTTGCTCAGAGGACTGGATGAAGTTAGGAAGTTCTCCCTTTCACTGAGAAACATGCAGGCTGCTGTTGCCTGGGCGCTCTCTTCTTTGCAAAAGAGTCTGCAGTTCCACGCTTTGAACCGTGGAAAGGCGCCGGGCTCTGCTAAGATTTCCCCCGGCGCTTCGTTTGCCCTGGGCCAAAGCGAGCCTTCACAATAGCTGAACGCTAACACTGCATACTCGTTCCACTTCCAGAACAGGGCTACCGCGAGGCAGTTCTCCGGGGGAAAACGGCCCTTCGCGAAGGGCAGATCTGCCGAGCTCACTTCGGGAAAGCGAAAGCAAAGGACGCTTTTCTCCCTCTAACCGCTTTCGTCAGAGGAACGGGGGAAGTCACAGTGTTCTTTCTCTCACTGAGATACACACAATCTGACGTTGCCTCTGAGCTCCGTTGCTGGCAAAGAACTGAAACTGACATACACTCCTGTGGGGAAACACAGGGCTTTGCTAGGATTTCTCCAGGCAGTCTGTTTTCCCTGGCCTCACTGTAGCAACACTATCTCGCCAGGGCAACACTGCATGGGATTTCCTCTGCCAGGAGAGAGCTGCTGCTTTGTAGATTGTGCTGGGAAACCTTGCTTTGGCAAGTGCCAATTGACCGCATTCAGGCAGAAAGAAAAGAGAATCGCAAGAGGCCTTTTCTCGCCGGCTGCTCTGCCAAGCCCTTCCAGCTAAAACTATGCCGTTGCTCCTCTGGAAGGATCCCTGCACCGCCACGTAGTTTTTCAGAGAAGCCTTGCGTTTGCAAGAGCAAAGGAGGAATTCGTTGCAGGAAAGAGGAAGGAAAGAAAGTTTCTCTCCCTCTGCCTGCTTTGCTCAGAGGACTGGATGAAGTTAGGAAGTTCTCCCTTTCACTGAGAAACGTGCAGGCTGCTGTTGCCTGGGCGCTCTCTTCTTTGCAAAAGAGTCTGCAGTTCCAGGCTTTGAACCGTGGAAAGGCGCCGGGCTCTGCTAAGATTTCCCCCGGCGCTTCGTTTGCCCTGGGCCAAAGCGAGCCTTCACAATAGCTGAACGCTAACACTGCATACTGGTTCCACTTCCAGAACAGGGCTACCGCGAGGCAGTTCTCCGGGGGGAAAACGGCCCTTCGCGAAGGGCAGATCTGCCGAGCTCACTTCGGGAAAGCGAAAGCAAAGGACGCTTTTCTCCCTCTAACCGCTTTCGTCAGAGGAACGGGGGAAGTCACAGTGTTCTTTCTCTCACTGAGATACACACAATCTGACGTTGCCTCTGAGCTCCGTTGCTGGCAAAGAACTGAAACTGACATACACTCCTGTGGGGAAACACAGGGCTTTGCTAGGATTTCTCCAGGCAGTCTGTTTTCCCTGGGCCTCACTGTAGCAACACTATCTCGCCAGGGCAACACTGCATGGGATTTCCTCTGCCAGGAGAGAGCTGCTGCTTTGTAGATTGTGCTGGAAACCTTGCTTTGCGAGTGCCAATTGACCGCATTCAGGCAGAAAGAAAAGAGAATCGCAAGAGGCCTTTTCTCGCCGGCTGCTCTGCCAAGCCCTTCCAGCTAAAACTATGCCGTTGCTCCTCTGGAAGGATCCCTGCACCGCCACGTAGTTTTTCAGAAGAAGCCTTGCGTAATACTATCTCTCTATGGGAGGAATTCGTTGCAGGAAAGAGGAAGGAAAGAAAGTTTCTCTCCCTCTGCCTGCTTTGCTCAGAGGACTGGATGAAGTTAGGAAGTTCTCCCTTTCACTGAGAAACGTGCAGGCTGCTGTTGCCTGGGCGCTCTCTTCTTTGCAAAAGAGTCTGCAGTTCCAGGCTTTGAACCCTGGAAAGGCGCCGGGCTCTGCTAAGATTTCCCCCGGCGCTTCGTTTGCCCTGGGCCAAAGCGAGCCTTCACAATAGCTGAACGCTAACACTGCATACTCGTTCCACTTCCAGAACAGGGCTACCGCGAGGCAGTTCTCCGGGGGAAAACGGCCCTTCGCGAAGGGCAGATCTGCCGAGCTCACTTCGGGAAAGCGAAAGCAAAGGACGCTTTTCTCCCTCTAACCGCTTTCGTCAGAGGAACGGGGGAAGTCACAGTGTTCTTTCTCTCACTGAGATACACACAATCTGACGTTGCCTCTGAGCTCCGTTGCTGGCAAAGAACTGAAACTGACATACATTCCTGTGGGGAAACACAGGGCTTTGCTAGGATTTCTCTAGGCAGTCTGTTTTCCCTGGGCCTCACTGTAGCAACACTATCTCGCCAGGGCAACACTGCATGGGATTTCCTCTGCCAGGAGAGAGCTGCTGCTTTGTAGATTGTGCTGGGAAACCTTGCTTTGGCAAGTGCCAATTGACCGCATTCAGGCAGAAAGAAAAGAGAATCGCAAGAGGCCTTTTCTCGCCGGCTGCTCTGCCAAGCCCTTCCAGCTAAAACTATGCCGTTGCTCCTCTGGAAGGATCCCTGCACCGCCACGTAGTTTTTCAGAAGAAGCCTTGCGTTTGCAAGAGCAAAGGAGGAATTCGTTGCAGGAAAGAGGAAGGAAAGAAAGTTTCTCTCCCTCTGCCTGCTTTGCTCAGAGGACTGGATGAAGTTAGGAAGTTCTCCCTTTCACTGAGAAACGTGCAGGCTGCTGTTGCCTGGGCGCTCTCTTCTTTGCAAAAGAGTCTGCAGTTCCAGGCTTTGAACCGTGGAAAGGCGCCGGGCTCTGCTAAGATTTCCCCCGGCGCTTCGTTTGCCCTGGGCCAAAGCGAGCCTTCACAATAGCTGAACGCTAACACTGCATACTCGTTCCACTTCCAGAACAGGGCTACCGCGAGGCAGTTCTCCGGGGGAAAACGGCCCTTCGCGAAGGGCAGATCTGCGGAGCTCACTTCGGGAAAGCGAAAGCAAAGGACGCTTTTCTCCCTCTAACCGCTTTCGTCAGAGGAACGGGGGAAGTCACAGTGTTCTTTCTCTCACTGAGATACACACAATCTGACGTTGCCTCTGAGCTCCGTTGCTGGCAAAGAACTGAAACTGACATACACTCCTGTGGGGAAACACAGGGCTTTGCTAGGATTTCTCCAGGCAGTCTGTTTTCCCTGGGCCTCACTGTAGCAACACTATCTCGCCAGGGCAACACTGCATGGGATTTCCTCTGCCAGGAGAGAGCTGCTGCTTTGTAGATTGTGCTGGGAAACCTTGCTTTGGCGAGTGCCAATTGACCGCATTCAGGCAGAAAGAAAAGAGAATCGCAAGAGGCCTTTTCTCGCCGGCTGCTCTGCCAAGCCCTTCCACCTAAAACTATGCCGTTGCTCCTCTGGAAGGATCCCTGCACCGCGACGTAGTTTTTCAGAAGAAGCCTTGCGTTTGCAAGAGCAAAGGAGGAATTCGTTGCAGGAAAGAGGAAGGAAAGAAAGTTTCTCTCCCTCTGCCTGCTTTGCTCAGAGGACTGGATGAAGTTAGGAAGTTCTCCCTTTCACTGAGAAACGTGCAGGCTGCTGTTGCCTGGGCGCTCTCTTCTTTGCAAAAGAGTCTGCAGTTCCACGCTTTGAACCGTGGAAAGGCGCCGGGCTCTGCTAAGATTTCCCCCGGCGCTTCGTTTGCCCTGGGCCAAAGCGAGCCTTCACAATAGCTGAACGCTAACACTGCATACTGGTTCCACTTCCAGAACAGGGCTACCGCGAGGCAGTTCTCCGGGGGAAAACGGCCCTTCGCGAAGGGCAGATCTGCCGAGCTCACTTCGGGAAAGCGAAAGCAAAGGACGCTTTTCTCCCTCTAACCGCTTTCGTCAGAGGAACGGGGGAAGTCACAGTGTTCTTTCTCTCACTGAGATACACACAATCTGACGTTGCCTCTGAGCTCCGTTGCTGGCAAAGAACTGAAACTGACATACACTCCTGTGGGGAAACACAGGGCTTTGCTAGGATTTCTCTAGGCAGTCTGTTTTCCCTGGGCCTCACTGTAGCAACACTATCTCGCCAGGGCAACACTGCATGGGATTTCCTCTGCCAGGAGAGAGCTGCTGCTTTGTAGATTGTGCTGGGAAACCTTGCTTCGGTGAGTGCCAATTGACCGCATTCAGGCAGAAAGAAAAGAGAATCGCAAGAGGCCTTTTCTCGCCGGCTGCTCTGCCAAGCCCTTCCAGCTAAAACTATGCCGTTGCTCCTCTGGAAGGATCCCTGCACCGCCACGTAGTTTTTCAGAAGAAGCCTTGCGTTTGCAAGAGCAAAGGAGGAATTCGTTGCAGGAAAGAGGAAGGAAAGAAAGTTTCTCTCCCTCTGCCTGCTTTGCTCAGAGGACTGGATGAAGTTAGGAAGTTCTCCCTTTCACTGAGAAACGTGCAGGCTGCTGTTGCCTGGGCGCTCTCTTCTTTGCAAAAGAGTCTGCAGTTCCACGCTTTGAACCGTGGAAAGGCGCCGGGCTCTGCTAAGATTTCCCCCGGCGCTTCGTTTGCCCTGGGCCAAAGCGAGCCTTCACAATAGCTGAACGCTAACACTGCATACTCGTTCCACTTCCAGAACAGGGCTACCGCGAGGCAGTTCTCCGGGGGAAAACGGCCCTTCGCGAAGGGCAGATCTGCCGAGCTCACTGCGGGAAAGCGAAAGCAAAGGACGCTTTTCTCCCTCTAACCGCTTTCGTCAGAGGAACGGGGGAAGTCACAGTGTTCTTTCTCTCACTGAGATACACACAATCTGACGTTGCCTCTGAGCTCCGTTGCTGGCAAAGAACTGAAACTGACATACACTCCTGTGGGGAAACACAGGGCTTTGCTAGGATTTCTCCAGGCAGTCTGTTTTCCCTGGGCCTCACTGTAGCAACACTATCTCGCCAGGGCAACACTGCATGGGATTTCCTCTGCCAGGAGAGAGCTGCTGCTTTGTAGATTGTGCTGGGAAACCTTGCTTTGGCGAGTGCCAATTGACCGCATTCAGGCAGAAAGAAAAGAGAATCGCAAGAGGCCTTTTCTCGCCGGCAGCTCTGCCAAGCCCTTCCAGCTAAAACTATGCCGTTGCTCCTCTGGAAGGATCCCTGCACCGCCACGTAGTTTTTCAGAAGAAGCCTTGCGTTTGCAAGAGCAAAGGAGGAATTCGTTGCAGGAAAGAGGAAGGAAAGAAAGTTTCTCTCCCTCTGCCTGCTTTGCTCAGAGGACTGGATGAAGTTAGGAAGTTCTCCCTTTCACTGAGAAACGTGCAGGCTGCTGTTGCCTGGGCGCTCTCTTCTTTGCAAAAGAGTCTGCAGTTCCACGCTTTGAACCGTGGAAAGGCGCCGGGCTCTGCTAAGATTTCCCCCGGCGCTTCGTTTGCCCTGGGCCAAAGCGAGCCTTCACAATAGCTGAACGCTAACACTGCATACTCGTTCCACTTCCAGAACAGGGCTACCGCGAGGCAGTTCTCCGGGGGAAAACGGCCCTTCGCGAAGGGCAGATCTGCCGAGCTCACTTCGGGAAAGCGAAAGCAAAGGACGCTTTTCTCCCTCTAACCGCTTTCGTCAGAGGAACGGGGGAAGTCACAGTGTTCTTTCTCTCACTGAGATACAGACAATCTGACGTTGCCTCTGAGCTCCGTTGCTGGCAAAGAACTGAAACTGACATACACTCCTGTGGGGAAACACAGGGCTTTGCTAGGATTTCTCCAGGCAGTCTGTTTTCCCTGGGCCTCACTGTAGCAACACTATCTCGCCAGGGCAACACTGCATGGGATTTCCTCTGCCAGGAGAGAGCTGCTGCTTTGTAGATTGTGCTGGGAAACCTTGCTTTGGCGAGTGCCAATTGACCGCATTCAGGCAGAAAGAAAAGAGAATCGCAAGAGGCCTTTTCTCGCCGGCAGCTCTGCCAAGCCCTTCCAGCTAAAACTATGCCGTTGCTCCTCTGGAAGGATCCCTGCACCGCCACGTAGTTTTTCAGAAGAAGCCTTGCGTTTGCAAGAGCAAAGGAGGAATTCGTTGCAGGAAAGAGGAAGGAAAGAAAGTTTCTCTCCCTCTGCCTGCTTTGCTCAGAGGACTGGATGAAGTTAGGAAGTTCTCCCTTTCACTGAGAAACGTGCAGGCTGCTGTTGCCTGGGCGCTCTCTTCTTTGCAAAAGAGTCTGCAGTTCCACGCTTTGAACCGTGGAAAGGCGCCGGGCTCTGCTAAGATTTCCCCCGGCGCTTCGTTTGCCCTGGGCCAAAGCGAGCCTTCACAATAGCTGAACGCTAACACTGCATACTCGTTCCACTTCCAGAACAGGGCTACCGCGAGGCAGTTCTCCGGGGGAAAACGGCCCTTCGCGAAGGGCAGATCTGCCGAGCTCACTTCGGGAAAGCGAAAGCAAAGGACGCTTTTCTCCCTCTAACCGCTTTCGTCAGAGGAACGGGGGAAGTCACAGTGTTCTTTCTCTCACTGAGATACAGACAATCTGACGTTGCCTCTGAGCTCCGTTGCTGGCAAAGAACTGAAACTGACATACACTCCTGTGGGGAAACACAGGGCTTTGCTAGGATTTCTCCAGGCAGTCTGTTTTCCCTGGGCCTCACTGTAGCAACACTATCTCGCCAGGGCAACACTGCATGGGATTTCCTCTGCCAGGAGAGAGCTGCTGCTTTGTAGATTGTGCTGGGAAACCTTGCTTTGGCGAGTGCCAATTGACCGCATTCAGGCAGAAAGAAAAGAGAATCGCAAGAGGCCTTTTCTCGCCGGCAGCTCTGCCAAGCCCTTCCAGCTAAAACTATGCCGTTGCTCCTCTGGAAGGATCCCTGCACCGCCACGTAGTTTTTCAGAAGAAGCCTTGCGTTTGCAAGAGCAAAGGAGGAATTCGTTGCAGGAAAGAGGAAGGAAAGAAAGTTTCTCTCCCTCTGCCTGCTTTGCTCAGAGGACTGGATGAAGTTAGGAAGTTCTCCCTTTCACTGAGAAACGTGCAGGCTGCTGTTGCCTGGGCGCTCTCTTCTTTGCAAAAGAGTCTGCAGTTCCACGCTTTGAACCGTGGAAAGGCGCCGGGCTCTGCTAAGATTTCCCCCGGCGCTTCGTTTGCCCTGGGCCAAAGCGAGCCTTCACAATAGCTGAACGCTAACACTGCATACTCGTTCCACTTCCAGAACAGGGCTACCGCGAGGCAGTTCTCCGGGGGAAAACGGCCCTTCGCGAAGGGCAGATCTGCCGAGCTCACTTCGGGAAAGCGAAAGCAAAGGACGCTTTTCTCCCTCTAACCGCTTTCGTCAGAGGAACGGGGGAAGTCACAGTGTTCTTTCTCTCACTGAGATACACACAATCTGACGTTGCCTCTGAGCTCCGTTGCTGGCAAAGAACTGAAACTGACATACACTCCTGTGGGGAAACACAGGGCTTTGCTCGGATTTCTCCAGGCAGTCTGTTTTCCCTGGGCCTCACTGTAGCAACACTATCTCGCCAGGGCAACACTGCATGGGATTTCCTCTGCCAGGAGAGAGCTGCTGCTTTGTAGATTGTGCTGGGAAACCTTGCTTTGGCAAGTGCCAATTGACCGCATTCAGGCAGAAAGAAAAGAGAATCGCAAGAGGCCTTTTCTCGCCGGCTGCTCTGCCAAGCCCTTCCAGCTAAAACTATGCCGTTGCTCCTCTGGAAGGATCCCTGCACCGCCACGTAGTTTTTCAGAAGAAGCCTTGCGTTTGCAAGAGCAAAGGAGGAATTCGTTGCAGGAAAGAGGAAGGAAAGAAAGTTTCTCTCCCTCTGCCTGCTTTGCTCAGAGGACTGGATGAAGTTAGGAAGTTCTCCCTTTCACTGAGAAACGTGCAGGCTGCTGTTGCCTGGGCGCTCTCTTCTTTGCAAAAGAGTCTGCAGTTCCACGCGTTGAACCGTGGAAAGGCGCCGGGCTCTGCTAAGATTTCCCCCGGCGCTTCGTTTGCCCTGGGCCAAAGCGAGCCTTCACAATAGCTGAACGCTAACACTGCATACTCGTTCCACTTCCAGAACAGGGCTACCGCGAGGCAGTTCTCCGGGGGAAAACGGCCCTTCGCGAAGGGCAGATCTGCGGAGCTCACTTCGGGAAAGCGAAAGCAAAGGACGCTTTTCTCCCTCTAACCGCTTTCGTCAGAGGAACGGGGGAAGTCACAGTGTTCTTTCTCTCACTGAGATACACACAATCTGACGTTGCCTCTGAGCTCCGTTGCTGGCAAAGAACTGAAACTGACATACATTCCTGTGGGGAAACACAGGGCTTTGCTAGGATTTCTCTAGGCAGTCTGTTTTCCCTGGGCCTCGCTGTAGCAACACTATTTCGCCAGGGCAACACTGCATGGGATTTCCTCTGCCAGGAGAGAGCTGCTGCTTCGTAGTTTGTGCTGGGAAACCTTGCTTCGGCAAGTGAAAATTGACCGCATTCAGGCAGAAAGAAAAGAGAATCGCAAGAGGCCTTTTCTCGCCGGCTGCTCTGCCAAGCCCTTCCAGCTAAAACTATGCCGTTGCTCCTCTGGAAGGATCCCTGCACCGCGACGTAGTTTTTCAGAAGAAGCCTTGCGTTTGCAAGAGCAAAGGAGGAATTCGTTGCAGGAAAGAGGAAGGAAAGAAAGTTTCTCTCCCTCTGCCTGCTTTGCTCAGAGGACTGGATGAAGTTAGGACGTTCTCCCTTTCACTGAGAAACGTGCAGGCTGCTGTTGCCTGGGCGCTCTCTTCTTTGCAAAAGAGTCTGCAGTTCCACGCTTTGAACCGTGGAAAGGCGCCGGGCTGTGCTAAGATTTCCCCCGGCGCTTCATTTGCCCTGGGCCAAAGCGAGCCTTCACAATAGCTGAACGCTAACACTGCATACTCGTTCCACTTCCAGAACAGGGCTACCGCGAGGCAGTTCTCCGGGGGAAAACGGCCCTTCGCGAAGGGCAGATCTGCCGAGCTCACTTCGGGAAAGCGAAAGCAAAGGACGCTTTTCTCCCTCTAACCGCTTTCGTCAGAGGAACGGGGGAAGTCACAGTGTTCTTTCTCTCACTGAGATACACACAATCTGACGTTGCCTCTGAGCTCCGTTGCTGGCAAAGAACTGAAACTGACATACATTCCTGTGGGGAAACACAGGGCTTTGCTAGGATTTCTCCAGGCAGTCTGTTTTCCCTGGGCCTCACTGTAGCAACACTATCTCGCCAGGGCAACACTGCATGGGATTTCCTCTGCCAGGAGAGAGCTGCTGCTTTGTACTTTGTGCTGGGAAACCTTGCTTCGGCAAGTGCCAATTGACCGCATTCAGGCAGAAAGAAAAGAGAATCGCAAGAGGCCTTTTCTCGCCGGCTGCTCTGCCAAGCCCTTCCACCTAAAACTATGCCGTTGCTCCTCTGGAAGGATCCCTGCACCGCCACGTAGTTTTTCAGAAGAAGCCTTGCGTTTGCAAGAGCAAAGGAGGAATTCGTTGCAGGAAAGAGGAAGGAAAGAAAGTTTCTCTCCCTCTGCCTGCTTTGCTCAGAGGACTGGATGAAGTTAGGAAGTTCTCCCTTTCACTGAGAAACGTGCAGGCTGCTGTTGCCTGGGCGCTCTCTTCTTTGCAAAAGAGTCTGCAGTTCCACGCTTTGAACCGTGGAAAGGCGCCGGGCTCTGCTAAGATTTCCCCCGGCGCTTCGTTTGCCCTGGGCCAAAGCGAGCCTTCACAATAGCTGAACGCTAACACTGCATACTCGTTCCACTTCCAGAACAGGGCTACCGCGAGGCAGTTCTCCGGGGGAAAACGGCCCTTCGCGAAGGGCAGATCTGCCGAGCTCACTTCGGGAAAGCGAAAGCAAAGGACGCTTTTCTCCCTCTAACCGCTTTCGTCAGAGGAACGGGGGAAGTCACAGTGTTCTTTCTCTCACTGAGATACACACAATCTGACGTTGCCTCTGAGCTCCGTTGCTGGCAAAGAACTGAAACTGACATACATTCCTGTGGGGAAACACAGGGCTTTGCTAGGATTTCTCCAGGCAGTCTGTTTTCCCTGGGCCTCACTGTAGCAACACTATCTCGCCAGGGCAACACTGCATGGGATTTCCTCTGCCAGGAGAGAGCTGCTGCTTTGTAGATTGTGCTGGGAAACCTTGCTTTGGCAAGTGCCAATTGACCGCATTCAGGCAGAAAGAAAAGAGAATCGCAAGAGGCCTTTTCTCGCCGGCTGCTCTGCCAAGCCCTTCCAGCTAAAACTATGCCGTTGCTCCTCTGGAAGGATCCCTGCACCGCGACGTAGTTTTTCAGAAGAAGCCTTGCGTTTGCAAGAGCAAAGGAGGAATTCGTTGCAGGAAAGAGGAAGGAAAGAAAGTTTCTCTCCCTCTGCCTGCTTTGCTCAGAGGACTGGATGAAGTTAGGAAGTTCTCCCTTTCACTGAGAAACGTGCAGGCTGCTGTTGCCTGGGCGCTCTCTTCTTTGCAAAAGAGTCTGCAGTTCCACGCTTTGAACCGTGGAAAGGCGCCGGGCTCTGCTAAGATTTCCCCCGGCGCTTCGTTTGCCCTGGGCCAAAGCGAGCCTTCACAATAGCTGAACGCTAACACTGCATACTCGTTCCACTTCCAGAACAGGGCTACCGCGAGGCAGTTCTCCAGGGGAAAACGGCCCTTCGCGAAGGGCAGATCTGCCGAGCTCACTTCGGGAAAGCGAAAGCAAAGGACGCTTTTCTCCCTCTAACCGCTTTCGTCAGAGGAACGGGGGAAGTCACAGTGTTCTTTCTCTCACTGAGATACACACAATCTGACGTTGCCTCTGAGCTCCGTTGCTGGCAAAGAACTGAAACTGACATACATTCCTGTGGGGAAACACAGGGCTTTGCTAGGATTTCTCTAGGCAGTCTGTTTTCCCTGGGCCTCGCTGTAGCAACACTATTTCGCCAGGGCAACACTGCATGGGATTTCCTCTGCCAGGAGAGAGCTGCTGCTTTGTAGTTTGTGCTGGGAAACCTTGCTTCGGCAAGTGAAAATTGACCGCATTCAGGCAGAAAGAAAAGAGAATCGCAAGAGGCCTTTTCTCGCCGGCTGCTCTGCCAAGCCCTTCCAGCTAAAACTATGTCGTTGCTCCTCTGGAAGGATCCCTGCACCGCCACGTAGTTTTTCAGAAGAAGCCTTGCGTTTGCAAGAGCAAAGGAGGAATTCGTTGCAGGAAAGAGGAAGGAAAGAAAGTTTCTCTCCCTCTGCCTGCTTTGCTCAGAGGACTGGATGAAGTTAGGAAGTTCTCCCTTTCACTGAGAAACGTGCAGGCTGCTGTTGCCTGGGCGCTCTCTTCTTTGCAAAAGAGTCTGCAGTTCCACGCTTTGAACCGTGGAAAGGCGCCGGGCTCTGCTAAGATTTCCCCCGGCGCTTCGTTTGCCCTGGGCCAAAGCGAGCCTTCACAATAGCTGAACGCTAACACTGCATACTCGTTCCACTTCCAGAACAGGGCTACCGCGAGGCAGTTCTCCGGGGGAAAACGGCCCTTCGCGAAGGGCAGATCTGCCGAGCTCACTTCGGGAAAGCGAAAGCAAAGGACGCTTTTCTCCCTCTAACCGCTTTCGTCAGAGGAACGGGGGAAGTCACAGTGTTCTTTCTCTCACTGAGATACACACAATCTGACGTTGCCTCTGAGCTCCGTTGCTGGCAAAGAACTGAAACTGACATACACTCCTGTGGGGAAACACAGGGCTTTGCTAGGATTTCTCCAGGCAGTCTGTTTTCCCTGGGCCTCACTGTAGCAACACTATCTCGCCAGGGCAACACTGCATGGGATTTCCTCTGCCAGGAGAGAGCCGCTGCTTTGTACTTTGTGCTGGGAAACCTTGCTTCGGCAAGTGCCAATTGACCGCATTCAGGCAGAAAGAAAAGAGAATCGCAAGAGGCCTTTTCTCGCCGGCTGCTCTGCCAAGCCCTTCCAGCTAAAACTATGCCGTTGCTCCTCTGGAAGGATCCCTGCACCGCCACGTAGTTTTTCAGAAGAAGCCTTGCGTTTGCAAGAGCAAAGGAGGAATTCGTTGCAGGAAAGAGGAAGGAAAGAAAGTTTCTCTCCCTCTGCCTGCTTTGCTCAGAGGACTGGATGAAGTTAGGAAGTTCTCCCTTTCACTGAGAAACGTGCAGGCTGCTGTTGCCTGGGCGCTCTCTTCTTTGCAAAAGAGTCTGCAGTTCCACGCTTTGAACCGTGGAAAGGCGCCGGGCTCTGCTAAGATTTCCCCCGGCGCTTCGTTTGCCCTGGGCCAAAGCGAGCCTTCACAATAGCTGAACGCTAACACTGCATACTCGTTCCACTTCCAGAACAGGGCTACCGCGAGGCAGTTCTCCGGGGGAAAACGGCCCTTCGCGAAGGGCAGATCTAATACTATCTCTCTATGAAAGCGAAAGCAAAGGACGCTTTTCTCCCTCTAACCGCTTTCGTCAGAGGAACGGGGGAAGTCACAGTGTTCTTTCTCTCACTGAGATACACACAATCTGACGTTGCCTCTGAGCTCCGTTGCTGGCAAAGAACTGAAACTGACATACATTCCTGTGGGGAAACACAGGGCTTTGCTAGGATTTCTCTAGGCAGTCTGTTTTCCCTGGGCCTCACTGTAGCAACACTATTTCGCCAGGGCAACACTGCATGGGATTTCCTCTGCCAGGAGAGAGCTGCTGCTTTGTAGTTTGTGCTGGGAAACCTTGCTTCGGCGAGTGCCAACTGACCGCATTCAGGCAGAAAGAAAAGAGAATCGCAAGAGGCCTTTTCTCGCCGGCTGCTCTGCCAAGCCCTTCCAGCTAAAACTATGCCGTTGCTCCTCTGGAAGGATCCCTGCACTGCCACGTAGTTTTTCAGAAGAAGCCTTGCGTTTGCAAGAGCAAAGGAGGAATTCGTTGCAGGAAAGAGGAAGGAAAGAAAGTTTCTCTCCCTCTGCCTGCTTTGCTCAGAGGACTGGATGAAGTTAGGAAGTTCTCCCTTTCACTGAGAAACGTGCAGGCTGCTGTTGCCTGGGCGCTCTCTTCTTTGCAAAAGAGTCTGCAGTTCCAGGCTTTGAACCGTGGAAAGGCGCCGGGCTCTGCTAAGATTTCCCCCGGCGCTTCGTTTGCCCTGGGCCAAAGCGAGCCTTCACAATAGCTGAACGCTAACACTGCATACTCGTTCCACTTCCAGAACAGGGCTACCGCGAGGCAGTTCTCCAGGGGAAAACGGCCCTTCGCGAAGGGCAGATCTGCCGAGCTCACTTCGGGAAAGCGAAAGCAAAGGACGCTTTTCTCCCTCTAACCGCTTTCGTCAGAGGAACGGGGGAAGTCACAGTGTTCTTTCTCTCACTGAGATACACACAATCTGACGTTGCCTCTGAGCTCCGTTGCTGGCAAAGAACTGAAACTGACATACATTCCTGTGGGGAAACACAGGGCTTTGCTAGGATTTCTCTAGGCAGTCTGTTTTCCCTGGGCCTCGCTGTAGCAACACTATTTCGCCAGGGCAACACTGCATGGGATTTCCTCTGCCAGGAGAGAGCTGCTGCTTTGTAGTTTGTGCTGGGAAACCTTGCTTCGGCAAGTGAAAATTGACCGCATTCAGGCAGAAAGAAAAGAGAATCGCAAGAGGCCTTTTCTCGCCGGCTGCTCTGCCAAGCCCTTCCAGCTAAAACTATGCCGTTGCTCCTCTGGAAGGATCCCTGCACCGCCACGTAGTTTTTCAGAAGAAGCCTTGCGTTTGCAAGAGCAAAGGAGGAATTCGTTGCAGGAAAGAGGAAGGAAAGAAAGTTTCTCTCCCTCTGCCTGCTTTGCTCAGAGGACTGGATGAAGTTAGGAAGTTCTCCCTTTCACTGAGAAACGTGCAGGCTGCTGTTGCCTGGGCGCTCTCTTCTTTGCAAAAGAGTCTGCAGTTCCACGCTTTGAACCGTGGAAAGGCGCCGGGCTCTGCTAAGATTTCCCCCGGCGCTTCGTTTGCCCTGGGCCAAAGCGAGCCTTCACAATAGCTGAACCCTAACACTGCATACTCGTTCCACTTCCAGAACAGGGCTACCGCGAGGCAGTTCTCCGGGGGAAAACGGCCCTTCGCGAAGGGCAGATCTGCCGAGCTCACTTCGGGAAAGCGAAAGCAAAGGACGCTTTTCTCCCTCTAACCGCTTTCGTCAGAGGAACGGGGGAAGTCACAGTGTTCTTTCTCTCACTGAGATACACACAATCTGACGTTGCCTCTGAGCTCCGTTGCTGGCAAAGAACTGAAACTGACATACATTCCTGTGGGGAAACACAGGGCTTTGCTAGGATTTCTCCAGGCAGTCTGTTTTCCCTGGGCCTCACTGTAGCAACACTATCTCGCCAGGGCAACACTGCATGGGATTTCCTCTGCCAGGAGAGAGCTGCTGCTTTGTAGATTGTGCTGGGAAACCTTGCTTTGGCAAGTGCCAATTGACCGCATTCAGGCAGAAAGAAAAGAGAATCGCAAGAGGCCTTTTCTCGCCGGCTGCTCTGCCAAGCCCTTCCAGCTAAAACTATGCCGTTGCTCCTCTGGAAGGATCCCTGCACCGCGACGTAGTTTTTCAGAAGAAGCCTTGCGTTTGCAAGAGCAAAGGAGGAATTCGTTGCAGGAAAGAGGAAGGAAAGAAAGTTTCTCTCCCTCTGCCTGCTTTGCTCAGAGGACTGGATGAAGTTAGGAAGTTCTCCCTTTCACTGAGAAACGTGCAGGCTGCTGTTGCCTGGGCGCTCTCTTCTTTGCAAAAGAGTCTGCAGTTCCAGGCTTTGAACCGTGGAAAGGCGCCGGGCTCTGCTAAGATTTCCCCCGGCGCTTCGTTTGCCCTGGGCCAAAGCGAGCCTTCACAATAGCTGAACGCTAACACTGCATACTCGTTCCACTTCCAGAACAGGGCTACCGCGAGGCAGTTCTCCAGGGGAAAACGGCCCTTCGCGAAGGGCAGATCTGCCGAGCTCACTTCGGGAAAGCGAAAGCAAAGGACGCTTTTCTCCCTATAACCGCTTTCGTCAGAGGAACGGGGGAAGTCACAGTGTTCTTTCTCTCACTGAGATACACACAATCTGACGTTGCCTCTGAGCTCCGTTGCTGGCAAAGAACTGAAACTGACATACATTCCTGTGGGGAAACACAGGGCTTTGCTAGGATTTCTCTAGGCAGTCTGTTTTCCCTGGGCCTCACTGTAGCAACACTATCTCGCCAGGGCAACACTGCATGGGATTTCCTCTGCCAGGAGAGAGCTGCTGCTTTGTAGTTTGTGCTGGGAAACCTTGCTTCGGCAAGTGCCAATTGACCGCATTCAGGCAGAAAGAAAAGAGAATCGCAAGAGGCCTTTTCTCGCCGGCTGCTCTGCCAAGCCCTTCCAGCTAAAACTATGCCGTTGCTCCTCTGGAAGGATCCCTGCACCGCCACGTAGTTTTTCAGAAGAAGCCTTGCGTTTGCAAGAGCAAAGGAGGAATTCGTTGCAGGAAAGAGGAAGGAAAGAAAGTTTCTCTCCCTCTGCCTGCTTTGCTCAGAGGACTGGATGAAGTTAGGAAGTTCTCCCTTTCACTGAGAAACGTGCAGGCTGCTGTTGCCTGGGCGCTCTCTTCTTTGCAAAAGAGTCTGCAGTTCCACGCTTTGAACCGTGGAAAGGCGCCGGGCTCTGCTAAGATTTCCCCCGGCGCTTCGTTTGCCCTGGGCCAAAGCGAGCCTTCACAATAGCTGAACGCTAACACTGCATACTCGTTCCACTTCCAGAACAGGGCTACCGCGAGGCAGTTCTCCGGGGGAAAACGGCCCTTCGCGAAGGGCAGATCTGCCGAGCTCACTTCGGGAAAGCGAAAGCAAAGGACGCTTTTCTCCCTCTAACCGCTTTCGTCAGAGGAACGGGGGAAGTCACAGTGTTCTTTCTCTCACTGAGATACACACAATCTGACGTTGCCTCTGAGCTCCGTTGCTGGCAAAGAACTGAAACTGACATACACTCCTGTGGGGAAACACAGGGCTTTGATAGGATTTCTCCAGGCAGTCTGTTTTCCCTGGGCCTCACTGTAGCAACACTATCTCGCCAGGGCAACACTGCATGGGATTTCCTCTGCCAGGAGAGAGCTGCTGCTTTGTAGATTGTGCTGGGAAACCTTGCTTCGGCGAGTGCCAACTGACCGCATTCAGGCAGAAAGAAAAGAGAATCGCAAGAGGCCTTTTCTCGCCGGCTGCTCTGCCAAGCCCTTCCAGCTAAAACTATGCCGTTGCTCCTCTGGAAGGATCCCTGCACCGCGACGTAGTTTTTCAGAAGAAGCCTTGCGTTTGCAAGAGCAAAGGAGGAATTCGTTGCAGGAAAGAGGAAGGAAAGAAAGTTTCTCTCCCTCTGCCTGCTTTGCTCAGAGGACTGGATGAAGTTAGGAAGTTCTCCCTTTCACTGAGAAACGTGCAGGCTGCTGTTGCCTGGGCGCTCTCTTCTTTGCAAAAGAGTCTGCAGTTCCACGCTTTGAACCGTGGAAAGGCGCCGGGCTCTGCTAAGATTTCCCCCGGCGCTTCGTTTGCCCTGGGCCAAAGCGAGTCTTCACAATAGCTGAACGCTAACACTGCATACTCGTTCCACTTCCAGAACAGGGCTACCGCGAGGCAGTTCTCCAGGGGAAAACGGCCCTTCGCGAAGGGCAGATCTGCCGAGCTCACTTCGGGAAAGCGGAAGCAAAGGACGCTTTTCTCCCTCTAACCGCTTTCGTCAGAGGAACGGGGGAAGTCACAGTGTTCTTTCTCTCACTGAGATACACACAATCTGACGTTGCCTCTGAGCTCCGTTGCTGGCAAAGAACTGAAACTGACATACATTCCTGTGGGGAAACACAGGGCTTTGCTAGGATTTCTCTAGGCAGTCTGTTTTCCCTGGGCCTCGCTGTAGCAACACTATTTCGCCAGGGCAACACTGCATGGGATTTCCTCTGCCAGGAGAGAGCTGCTGCTTTGTAGTTTGTGCTGGGAAACCTTGCTTCGGCAAGTGAAAATTGACCGCATTCAGGCAGAAAGAAAAGAGAATCGCAAGAGGCCTTTTCTCGCCGGCTGCTCTGCCAAGCCCTTCCAGCTAAAACTATGCCGTTGCTCCTCTGGAAGGATCCCTGCACCGCGACGTAGTTTTTCAGAAGAAGCCTTGCGTTTGCAAGAGCAAAGGAGGAATTCGTTGCAGGAAAGAGGAAGGAAAGAAAGTTTCTCTCCCTCTGCCTGCTTTGCTCAGAGGACTGGATGAAGTTAGGAAGTTCTCCCTTTTACTGAGAAACGTGCAGGCTGCTGTTGCCTGGGCGCTCTCTTCTTTGCAAAAGAGTCTGCAGTTCCACGCTTTGAACCGTGGAAAGGCGCCGGGCTCTGCTAAGATTTCCCCCGGCGCTTCGTTTGCCCTGGGCCAAAGCGAGCCTTCACAATAGCTGAACGCTAACACTGCATACTCGTTCCACTTCCAGAACAGGGCTACCGCGAGGCAGTTCTCCGGGGGAAAACGGCCCTTCGCGAAGGGCAGATCTGCCGAGCTCACTTCGGGAAAGCGAAAGCAAAGGACGCTTTTCTCCCTCTAACCGCTTTCGTCAGAGGAACGGGGGAAGTCACAGTGTTCTTTCTCTCACTGAGATACACACAATCTGACGTTGCCTCTGAGCTCCGTTGCTGGCAAAGAACTGAAACTGACATACATTCCTGTGGGGAAACACAGGGCTTTGCTAGGATTTCTCTAGGCAGTCTGTTTTCCCTGGGCCTCACTGTAGCAACACTATCTCGCCAGGGCAACACTGCATGGGATTTCCTCTGCCAGGAGAGAGCTGCTGCTTTGTAGATTGTGCTGGGAAACCTTGCTTTGGCAAGTGCCAATTGACCGCATTCAGGCAGAAAGAAAAGAGAATCGCAAGAGGCCTTTTCTCGCCGGCTGCTCTGCCAAGCCCTTCCAGCTAAAACTATGCCGTTGCTCCTCTGGAAGGATCCCTGCACCGCGACGTAGTTTTTCAGAAGAAGCCTTGCGTTTGCAAGAGCAAAGGAGGAATTCGTTGCAGGAAAGAGGAAGGAAAGAAAGTTTCTCTCCCTCTGCCTGCTTTGCTCAGAGGACTGGATGAAGTTAGGAAGTTCTCCCTTTCACTGAGAAACGTGCAGGCTGCTGTTGCCTGGGCGCTCTCTTCTTTGCAAAAGAGTCTGCAGTTCCACGCTTTGAACCGTGGAAAGGCGCCGGGCTCTGCTAAGATTTCCCCCGGCGCTTCGTTTGCCCTGGGCCAAAGCGAGCCTTCACAATAGCTGAACTCTAACACTGCATACTCGTTCCACTTCCAGAACAGGGCTACCGCGAGGCAGTTCTCCAGGGGAAAACGGCCCTTCGCGAAGGGCAGATCTGCCGAGCTCACTTCGGGAAAGCGAAAGCAAAGGACGCTTTTCTCCCTCTAACCGCTTTCGTCAGAGGAACGGGGGAAGTCACAGTGTTCTTTCTCTCACTGAGATACACACAATCTGACGTTGCCTCTGAGCTCCGTTGCTGGCAAAGAACTGAAACTGACATACATTCCTGTGGGGAAACACAGGGCTTTGCTAGGATTTCTCCAGGCAGTCTGTTTTCCCTGGGCCTCACTGTAGCAACACTATCTCGCCAGGGCAACACTGCATGGGATTTCCTCTGCCAGGAGAGAGCTGCTGCTTTGTAGTTTGTGCTGGGAAACCTTGCTTCGGCAAGTGAAAATTGACCGCATTCAGGCAGAAAGAAAAGAGAATCGCAAGAGGCCTTTTCTCGCCGGCTGCTCTGCCAAGCCCTTCCAGCTAAAACTATGCCGTTGCTCCTCTGGAAGGATCCCTGCACCGCGACGTAGTTTTTCAGAAGAAGCCTTGCGTTTGCAAGAGCAAAGGAGGAATTCGTTGCAGGAAAGAGGAAGGAAAGAAAGTTTCTCTCCCTCTGCCTGCTTTGCTCAGAGGACTGGATGAAGTTAGGAAGTTCTCCCTTTCACTGAGAAACGTGCAGGCTGCTGTTGCCTGGGCGCTCTCTTCTTTGCAAAAGAGTCTGCAGTTCCACGCTTTGAACCGTGGAAAGGCGCCGGGCTCTGCTAAGATTTCCCCCGGCGCTTCGTTTGCCCTGGGCCAAAGCGAGCCTTCACAATAGCTGAACGCTAACACTGCATACTCGTTCCACTTCCAGAACAGGGCTACCGCGAGGCAGTTCTCCGGGGGAAAACGGCCCTTCGCGAAGGGCAGATCTGCCGAGCTCACTTCGGGAAAGCGAAAGCAAAGGACGCTTTTCTCCCTCTAACCGCTTTCGTCAGAGGAACGGGGGAAGTCACAGTGTTCTTTCTCTCACTGAGATACACACAATCTGACGTTGCCTCTGAGCTCCGTTGCTGGCAAAGAACTGAAACTGACATACATTCCTGTGGGGAAACACAGGGCTTTGCTAGGATTTCTCCAGGCAGTCTGTTTTCCCTGGGCCTCACTGTAGCAACACTATCTCGCCAGGGCAACACTGCATGGGATTTCCTCTGCCAGGAGAGAGCTGCTGCTTTGTAGATTGTGCTGGGAAACCTTGCTTTGGCGAGTGCCAATTGACCGCATTCAGGCAGAAAGAAAAGAGAATCGCAAGAGGCCTTTTCTCGCCGGCTGCTCTGCCAAGCCCTTCCAGCTAAAACTATGCCGTTGCTCCTCTGGAAGGATCCCTGCACCGCGACGTAGTTTTTCAGAAGAAGCCTTGCGTTTGCAAGAGCAAAGGAGGAATTCGTTGCAGGAAAGAGGAAGGAAAGAAAGTTTCTCTCCCTCTGCCTGCTTTGCTCAGAGGACTGGATGAAGTTAGGAAGTTCTCCCTTTCACTGAGAAACGTGCAGGCTGCTGTTGCCTGGGCGCTCTCTTCTTTGCAAAACAGTCTGCAGTTCCACGCTTTGAACCGTGGAAAGGCGCCGGGCTCTGCTAAGATTTCCCCCGGCGCTTCGTTTGCCCTGGGCCAAAGCGAGCCTTCACAATAGCTGAACGCTAACACTGCATACTCGTTCCACTTCCAGAACAGGGCTACCGCGAGGCAGTTCTCCGGGGGAAAACGGCCCTTCGCGAAGGGCAGATCTGCCGAGCTCACTTCGGGAAAGCGAAAGCAAAGGACGCTTTTCTCCCTCTAACCGCTTTCGTCAGAGGAACGGGGGAAGTCACAGTGTTCTTTCTCTCACTGAGATACACACAATCTGACGTTGCCTCTGAGCTCCGTTGCTGGCAAAGAACTGAAACTGACATACACTCCTGTGGGGAAACACAGGGCTTTGCTAGGATTTCTCCAGGCAGTCTGTTTTCCCTGGGCATCACTGTAGCAACACTATTTCACCAGGGCAACACTGCATGGGATTTCCTCTGCCAGGAGAGAGCTGCTGCTTTGTAGTTTGTGCTGGGAAACCTTGCTTCGGCAAGTGCCAATTGACCGCATTCAGGCAGAAAGAAAAGAGAATCGCAAGAGGCCTTTTCTCGCCGGCTGCTCTGCCAAGCCCTTCCAGCTAAAACTATGCCGTTGCTCCTCTGGAAGGATCCCTGCACCGCGACGTAGTTTTTCAGAAGAAGCCTTGCGTTTGCAAGAGCAAAGGAGGAATTCGTTGCAGGAAAGAGGAAGGAAAGAAAGTTTCTCTCCCTCTGCCTGCTTTGCTCAGAGGACTGGATGAAGTTAGGAAGTTCTCCCTTTCACTGAGAAACGTGCAGGCTGCTGTTGCCTGGGCGCTCTCTTCTTTGCAAAAGAGTCTGCAGTTCCACGCTTTGAACCGTGGAAAGGCGCCGGGCTCTGCTAAGATTTCCCCCGGCGCTTCGTTTGCCCTGGGCCAAAGCGAGCCTTCACAATAGCTGAACGCTAACACTGCATACTCGTTCCACTTCCAGAACAGGGCTACCGCGAGGCAGTTCTCCGGGGGAAAACGGCCCTTCGCGAAGGGCAGATCTGCCGAGCTCACTGCGGGAAAGCGAAAGCAAAGGACGCTTTTCTCCCTCTAACCGCTTTCGTCAGAGGAACGGGGGAAGTCACAGTGTTCTTTCTCTCACTGAGATACACACAATCTGACGTTGCCTCTGAGCTCCGTTGCTGGCAAAGAACTGAAACTGACATACATTCCTGTGGGGAAACACAGGGCTTTGCTAGGATTTCTCTAGGCAGTCTGTTTTCCCTGGGCCTCACTGTAGCAACACTATTTCGCCAGGGCAACACTGCATGGGATTTCCTCTGCCAGGAGAGAGCTGCTGCTTTGTAGTTTGTGCTGGGAAACCTTGCTTCGGCGAGTGCCAACTGACCGCATTCAGGCAGAAAGAAAAGAGAATCGCAAGAGGCCTTTTCTCGCCGGCTGCTCTGCCAAGCCCTTCCAGCTAAAACTATGCTGTTGCTCCTCTGGAAGGATCCCTGCACCGCGACGTAGTTTTTCAGAAGAAGCCTTGCGTTTGCAAGAGCAAAGGAGGAATTCGTTGCAGGAAAGAGGAAGGAAAGAAAGTTTCTCTCCCTCTGCCTGCTTTGCTCAGAGGACTGGATGAAGTTAGGAAGTTCTCCCTTTCACTGAGAAACGTGCAGGCTGCTGTTGCCTGGGCGCTCTCTTCTTTGCAAAAGAGTCTGCAGTTCCACGCTTTGAACCGTGGAAAGGCGCCGGGCTCTGCTAAGATTTCCCCCGGCGCTTCGTTTGCCCTGGGCCAAAGCGAGCCTTCACAATAGCTGAACGCTAACACTGC
Source organism: Loxodonta africana (assembly GCF_030014295.1). NCBI lineage: Eukaryota > Metazoa > Chordata > Mammalia > Proboscidea > Elephantidae > Loxodonta > Loxodonta africana. Next base: position 14,664 of record NW_026975163.1, on the reverse strand, counting down.
ATACTCGTTCCACTTCCAGAACAGGGCTACCGCGAGGCAGTTCTCCGGGGGAAAACGGCCCTTCGCGAAGGGCAGATCTGCCGAGCTCACTTCGGGAAAGCGAAAGCAAAGGACGCTTTTCTCCCTCTAACCGCTTTCGTCAGAGGAACGGGGGAAGTCACAGTGTTCTTTCTCTCACTGAGATACACACAATCTGACGTTGCCTCTGAGCTCCGTTGCTGGCAAAGAACTGAAACTGACATACATTCCTGTGGGGAAACACAGGGCTTTGCTAGGATTTCTCCAGGCAGTCTGTTTTCCCTGGGCCTCACTGTAGCAACACTATCTCGCCAGGGCAACACTGCATGGGATTTCCTCTGCCAGGAGAGAGCTGCTGCTTTGTAGATTGTGCTGGGAAACCTTGCTTTGGCAAGTGCCAATTGACCGCATTCAGGCAGAAAGAAAAGAGAATCGCAAGAGGCCTTTTCTCGCCGGCTGCTCTGCCAAGCCCTTCCAGCTAAAACTATGCCGTTGCTCCTCTGGAAGGATCCCTGCACCGCGACGTAGTTTTTCAGAAGAAGCCTTGCGTTTGCAAGAGCAAAGGAGGAATTCGTTGCAGGAAAGAGGAAGGAAAGAAAGTTTCTCTCCCTCTGCCTGCTTTGCTCAGAGGACTGGATGAAGTTAGGAAGTTCTCCCTTTCACTGAGAAACGTGCAGGCTGCTGTTGCCTGGGCGCTCTCTTCTTTGCAAAAGAGTCTGCAGTTCCACGCTTTGAACCGTGGAAAGGCGCCGGGCTCTGCTAAGATTTCCCCCGGCGCTTCGTTTGCCCTGGGCCAAAGCGAGCCTTCACAATAGCTGAACGCTAACACTGCATACTCGTTCCACTTCCAGAACAGGGCTACCGCGAGGCAGTTCTCCGGGGGAAAACGGCCCTTCGCGAAGGGCAGATCTGCCGAGCTCACTTCGGGAAAGCGAAAGCAAAGGACGCTTTTCTCCCTCTAACCGCTTTCGTCAGAGGAACGGGGGAAGTCACAGTGTTCTTTCTCTCACTGAGATACACACAATCTGACGTTGCCTCTGAGCTCCGTTGCTGGCAAAGAACTGAAACTGACATACATTCCTGTGGGGAAACACAGGGCTTTGCTAGGATTTCTCCAGGCAGTCTGTTTTCCCTGGGCCTCACTGTAGCAACACTATCTCGCCAGGGCAACACTGCATGGGATTTCCTCTGCCAGGAGAGAGCTGCTGCTTTGTAGTTTGTGCTGGGAAACCTTGCTTCGGCAAGTGCCAACTGACCGCATTCAGGCAGAAAGAAAAGAGAATCGCAAGAGGCCTTTTCTCGCCGGCTGCTCTGCCAAGCCCTTCCAGCTAAAACTATGCCGTTGCTCCTCTGGAAGGATCCCTGCACCGCGACGTAGTTTTTCAGAAGAAGCCTTGCGTTTGCAAGAGCAAAGGAGGAATTCGTTGCAGGAAAGAGGAAGGAAAGAAAGTTTCTCTCCCTCTGCCTGCTTTGCTCAGAGGACTGGATGAAGTTAGGAAGTTCTCCCTTTCACTGAGAAACGTGCAGGCTGCTGTTGCCTGGGCGCTCTCTTCTTTGCAAAAGAGTCTGCAGTTCCACGCTTTGAACCGTGGAAAGGCGCCGGGCTCTGCTAAGATTTCCCCCGGCGCTTCGTTTGCCCTGGGCCAAAGCGAGCCTTCACAATAGCTGAACGCTAACACTGCATACTCGTTCCACTTCCAGAACAGGGCTACCGCGAGGCAGTTCTCCAGGGGAAAACGGCCCTTCGCGAAGGGCAGATCTGCCGAGCTCACTTCGGGAAAGCGAAAGCAAAGGACGCTTTTCTCCCTCTAACCGCTTTCGTCAGAGGAACGGGGGAAGTCACAGTGTTCTTTCTCTCACTGAGATACACACAATCTGACGTTGCCTCTGAGCTCCGTTGCTGGCAAAGAACTGAAACTGACATACACTCCTGTGGGGAAACACAGGGCTTTGCTAGGATTTCTCCAGGCAGTCTGTTTTCCCTGGGCATCACTGTAGCAACACTATCTCGCCAGGGCAACACTGCATGGGATTTCCTCTGCCAGGAGAGAGCTGCTGCTTTGTAGTTTGTGCTGGGAAACCTTGCTTCGGCAAGTGCCAATTGACCGCATTCAGGCAGAAAGAAAAGAGAATCGCAAGAGGCCTTTTCTCGCCGGCTGCTCTGCCAAGCCCTTCCAGCTAAAACTATGCCGTTGCTCCTCTGGAAGGATCCCTGCACCGCGACGTAGTTTTTCAGAAGAAGCCTTGCGTTTGCAAGAGCAAAGGAGGAATTCGTTGCAGGAAAGAGGAAGGAAAGAAAGTTTCTCTCCCTCTGCCTGCTTTGCTCAGAGGACTGGATGAAGTTAGGAAGTTCTCCCTTTCACTGAGAAACGTGCAGGCTGCTGTTGCCTGGGCGCTCTCTTCTTTGCAAAAGAGTCTGCAGTTCCACGCTTTGAACCGTGGAAAGGCGCCGGGCTCTGCTAAGATTTCCCCCGGCGCTTCGTTTGCCCTGGGCCAAAGCGAGTCTTCACAATAGCTGAACGCTAACACTGCATACTCGTTCCACTTCCAGAACAGGGCTACCGCGAGGCAGTTCTCCGGGGGAAAACGGCCCTTCGCGAAGGGCAGATCTGCCGAGCTCACTTCGGGAAAGCGAAAGCAAAGGACGCTTTTCTCCCTCTAACCGCTTTCGTCAGAGGAACGGGGGAAGTCACAGTGTTCTTTCTCTCACTGAGATACACACAATCTGACGTTGCCTCTGAGCTCCGTTGCTGGCAAAGAACTGAAACTGACATACATTCCTGTGGGGAAACACAGGGCTTTGCTAGGATTTCTCTAGGCAGTCTGTTTTCCCTGGGCCTCGCTGTAGCAACACTATCTCGCCAGGGCAACACTGCATGGGATTTCCTCTGCCAGGAGAGAGCTGCTGCTTTGTAGTTTGTGCTGGGAAACCTTGCTTCGGCAAGTGAAAATTGACCGCATTCAGGCAGAAAGAAAAGAGAATCGCAAGAGGCCTTTTCTCGCCGGCTGCTCTGCCAAGCCCTTCCAGCTAAAACTATGCCGTTGCTCCTCTGGAAGGATCCCTGCACCGCCACGTAGTTTTTCAGAAGAAGCCTTGCGTTTGCAAGAGCAAAGGAGGAATTCGTTGCAGGAAAGAGGAAGGAAAGAAAGTTTCTCTCCCTCTGCCTGCTTTGCTCAGAGGACTGGATGAAGTTAGGAAGTTCTCCCTTTCACTGAGAAACGTGCAGGCTGCTGTTGCCTGGGCGCTCTCTTCTTTGCAAAAGAGTCTGCAGTTCCACGCTTTGAACCGTGGAAAGGCGCCGGGCTCTGCTAAGATTTCCCCCGGCGCTTCGTTTGCCCTGGGCCAAAGCGAGCCTTCACAATAGCTGAACGCTAACACTGCATACTCGTTCCACTTCCAGAACAGGGCTACCGCGAGGCAGTTCTCCGGGGGAAAACGGCCCTTCGCGAAGGGCAGATCTGCCGAGCTCACTGCGGGAAAGCGAAAGCAAAGGACGCTTTTCTCCCTCTAACCGCTTTCGTCAGAGGAACGGGGGAAGTCACAGTGTTCTTTCTCTCACTGAGATACACACAATCTGACGTTGCCTCTGAGCTCCGTTGCTGGCAAAGAACTGAAACTGACATACATTCCTGTGGGGAAACACAGGGCTTTGCTAGGATTTCTCTAGGCAGTCTGTTTTCCCTGGGCCTCACTGTAGCAACACTATCTCGCCAGGGCAACACTGCATGGGATTTCCTCTGCCAGGAGAGAGCTGCTGCTTTGTAGATTGTGCTGGGAAACCTTGCTTTGGCAAGTGCCAATTGACCGCATTCAGGCAGAAAGAAAAGAGAATCGCAAGAGGCCTTAATACTATCTCTCTATGCCAAGCCCTTCCAGCTAAAACTATGCCGTTGCTCCTCTGGAAGGATCCCTGCACCGCCACGTAGTTTTTCAGAAGAAGCCTTGCGTTTGCAAGAGCAAAGGAGGAATTCGTTGCAGGAAAGAGGAAGGAAGAAAGTTTCTCTCCCTCTGCCTGCTTTGCTCAGAGGACTGGATGAAGTTAGGAAGTTCTCCCTTTCACTGAGAAACGTGCAGGCTGCTGTTGCCTGGGCGCTCTCTTCTTTGCAAAAGAGTCTGCAGTTCCAGGCTTTGAACCGTGGAAAGGCGCCAGGCTCTGCTAAGATTTCCCCCGGCGCTTCGTTTGCCCTGGGCCAAAGCGAGCCTTCACAATAGCTGAACGCTAACACTGCATACTCGTTCCACTTCCAGAACAGGGCTACCGCGAGGCAGTTCTCCGGGGGAAAACGGCCCTTCCCGAAGGGCAGATCTGCCGAGCTCACTTCGGGAAAGCGAAAGCAAAGGACGCTTTTCTCCCTCTAACCGCTTTCGTCAGAGGAACGGGGGAAGTCACAGTGTCTTTCTCTCACTGAGATACACACAATCTGACGTTGCCTCTGAGCTCCGTTGCTGGCAAAGAACTGAAACTGACATACACTCCTGTGGGGAAACACAGGGCTTTGCTAGGATTTCTCCAGGCAGTCTGTTTTCCCTGGGCCTCACTGTAGCAACACTATCTCGCCAGGGCAACACTGCATGGGATTTCCTCTGCCAGGAGAGAGCTGCTGCTTTGTAGTTTGTGCTGGGAAACCTTGCTTCGGCGAGTGCCAACTGACCGCATTCAGGCAGAAAGAAAAGAGAATCGCAAGAGGCCTTTTCTCGCCGGCTGCTCTGCCAAGCCCTTCCAGCTAAAACTATGCTGTTGCTCCTCTGGAAGGATCCCTGCACCGTGACGTAGTTTTTCAGAAGAAGCCTTGCGTTTGCAAGAGCAAAGGAGGAATTCGTTGCGGGAAAGAGGAAGGAAAGAAAGTTTCTCTCCCTCTGCCTGCTTTGCTCAGAGGACTGGATGAAGTTAGGAAGTTCTCCCTTTCACTGAGAAACGTGCAGGCTGCTGTTGCCTGGGCGCTCTCTTCTTTGCAAAAGAGTCTGCAGTTCCAGGCTTTGAACCGTGGAAAGGCGCCGGGCTCTGCTAAGATTTCCCCCGGCGCTTCGTTGCCCTGGGCCAAAGCGAGCCTTCACAATAGCTGAACGCTAACACTGCATACTCGTTCCACTTCCAGAACAGGGCTACCGCGAGGCAGTTCTCCGGGGGAAAACGGCCCTTCGCGAAGGGCAGATCTGCCGAGCTCACTTCGGGAAAGCGAAAGCAAAGGACGCTTTTCTCCCTCTAACCGCTTTCATCAGAGGAACGGGGGAAGTCACAGTGTTCTTTCTCTCACTGAGATACACACAATCTGACGTTGCCTCTGAGCTCCGTTGCTGGCAAAGAACTGAAACTGACATACATTCCTGTGGGGAAACACAGGGCTTTGCTAGGATTTCTCTAGGCAGTCTGTTTTCCCTGGGCCTCACTGTAGCAACACTATCTCGCCAGGGCAACACTGCATGGGATTTCCTCTGCCAGGAGAGAGCTGCTGCTTTGTAGATTGTGCTGGGAACCTTGCTTTGGCAAGTGCCAATTGACCGCATTCAGGCAGAAAGAAAAGAGAATCGCAAGAGGCCTTTTCTCGCCGGCTGCTCTGCCAAGCCCTTCCAGCTAAAACTATGCCGTTGCTCCTCTGGAAGGATCCCTGCACCGCCACGTAGTTTTTCAGAAGAAGCCTTGCGTTTGCAAGAGCAAAGGAGGAATTCGTTGCAGGAAAGAGGAAGGAAAGAAAGTTTCTCTCCCTCTGCCTGCTTTGCTCAGAGGACTGGATGAAGTTAGGAAGTTCTCCCTTTCACTGAGAAACGTGCAGGCTGCTGTTGCCTGGGCGCTCTCTTCTTTGCAAAAGAGTCTGCAGTTCCACGCTTTGAACCGTGGAAAGGCGCCGGGCTCTGCTAAGATTTCCCCCGGCGCTTCGTTTGCCCTGGGCCAAAGCGAGCCTTCACAATAGCTGAACGCTAACACTGCATACTCGTTCCACTTCCAGAACAGGGCTACCGCGAGGCAATTCTCCGGGGAAAACGGCCCTTCGCGAAGGGCAGATCTGCCGAGCTCACTTCGGGAAAGCGAAAGCAAAGGACGCTTTTCTCCCTCTAACCGCTTTCGTCAGAGGAACGGGGGAAGTCACAGTGTTCTTTCTCTCACTGAGATACACACAATCTGACGTTGCCTCTGAGCTCCGTTGCTGGCAAAGAACTGAAACTGACATACATTCCTGTGGGGAAACACAGGGCTTTGCTAGGATTTCTCCAGGCAGTCTGTTTTCCCTGGGCCTCACTGTAGCAACACTATCTCGCCAGGGCAACACTGCATGGGATTTCCTCTGCCAGGAGAGAGCTGCTGCTTTGTAGATTGTGCTGGGAAACCTTGCTTTGGCAAGTGCCAATGACCGCATTCAGGCAGAAAGAAAAGAGAATCGCAAGAGGCCTTTTCTCGCCGGCTGCTCTGCCAAGCCCTTCCAGCTAAAACTATGCCGTTGCTCCTCTGGAAGGATCCCTGCACCGCCACGTAGTTTTTCAGAAGAAGCCTTGCGTTTGCAAGAGCAAAGGAGGAATTCGTTGCAGGAAAGAGGAAGGAAAGAAAGTTTCTCTCCCTCTGCCTGCTTTGCTCAGAGGACTGGATGAAGTTAGGAAGTTCTCCCTTTCACTGAGAAACGTGCAGGCTGCTGTTGCCTGGGCGCTCTCTTCTTTGCAAAAGAGTCTGCAGTTCCAGGCTTTGAACCGTGGAAAGGCGCCGGGCTCTGCTAAGATTTCCCCCGGCGCTTCGTTTGCCCTGGGCCAAAGCGAGCCTTCACAATAGCTGAACGCTAACACTGCATACTCGTTCCACTTCCAGAACAGGGCTACCGCGAGGCAGTTCTCCAGGGGAAAACGGCCCTTCGCGAAGGGCAGATCTGCCGAGCTCACTTCGGGAAAGCGAAAGCAAAGGACGCTTTTCTCCCTCTAACCGCTTTCGTCAGAGGAACGGGGGAAGTCACAGTGTTCTTTCTCTCACTGAGATACACACAATCTGACGTTGCCTCTGAGCTCCGTTGCTGGCAAAGAACTGAAACTGACATACATTCCTGTGGGGAAACACAGGGCTTTGCTAGGATTTCGCTAGGCAGTCTGTTTTCCCTGGGCCTCGCTGTAGCAACACTATTTCGCCAGGGCAACACTGCATGGGATTTCCTCTGCCAGGAGAGAGCTGCTGCTTTGTAGTTTGTGCTGGGAAACCTTGCTTCGGCAAGTGAAAATTGACCGCATTCAGGCAGAAAGAAAAGAGAATCGCAAGAGGCCTTTTCTCGCCGGCTGCTCTGCCAAGCCCTTCCAGCTAAAACTATGCCGTTGCTCCTCTGGAAGGATCCCTGCACCGCGACGTAGTTTTTCAGAAGAAGCCTTGCGTTTGCAAGAGCAAAGGAGGAATTCGTTGCAGGAAAGAGGAAGGAAAGAAAGTTTCTCTCCCTCTGCCTGCTTTGCTCAGAGGACTGGATGAAGTTAGGAAGTTCTCCCTTTCACTGAGAAACGTGCAGGCTGCTGTTGCCTGGGCGCTCTCTTCTTTGCAAAAGAGTCTGCAGTTCCAGGCTTTGAACCGTGGAAAGGCGCCGGGCTCTGCTAAGATTTCCCCCGGCGCTTCGTTTGCCCTGGGCCAAAGCGAGCCTTCACAATAGCTGAACGCTAACACTGCATACTCGTTCCACTTCCAGAACAGGGCTACCGCGAGGCAGTTCTCCGGGGGAAAACGGCCCTTCGCGAAGGGCAGATCTGCCGAGCTCACTGCGGGAAAGCGAAAGCAAAGGACGCTTTTCTCCCTCTAACTGCTTTCGTCAGAGGAACGGGGGAAGTCACAGTGTTCTTTCTCTCACTGAGATACACACAATCTGACGTTGCCTCTGAGCTCCGTTGCTGGCAAAGAACTGAAACTGACATACATTCCTGTGGGAAACACAGGGCTTTGCTAGGATTTCTCTAGGCAGTCTGTTTTCCCTGGGCCTCACTGTAGCAACACTATCTCGCCAGGGCAACACTGCATGGGATTTCCTCTGCCAGGAGAGAGCTGCTGCTTTGTAGATTGTGCTGGGAAACCTTGCTTTGGCAAGTGCCAATTGACCGCATTCAGGCAGAAAGAAAAGAGAATCGCAAGAGGCCTTTTCTCGCCGGCTGCTCTGCCAAGCCCTTCCAGCTAAAACTATGCCGTTGCTCCTCTGGAAGGATCCCTGCACCGCCACGTAGTTTTTCAGAAGAAGCCTTGCGTTTGCAAGAGCAAAGGAGGATTCGTTGCAGGAAAGAGGAAGGAAAGAAAGTTTCTCTCCCTCTGCCTGCTTTGCTCAGAGGACTGGATGAAGTTAGGAAGTTCTCCCTTTCACTGAGAAACGTGCAGGCTGCTGTTGCCTGGGCGCTCTCTTCTTTGCAAAAGAGTCTGCAGTTCCACGCTTTGAACCGTGGAAAGGCGCCGGGCTCTGCTAAGATTTCCCCCGGCGCTTCGTTTGCCCTGGGCCAAAGCGAGCCTTCACAATAGCTGAACGCTAACACTGCATACTTGTTCCACTTCCAGAACAGGGCTACCGCGAGGCAGTTCTCCGGGGGAAAACGGCCCTTCGCGAAGGGCAGATCTGCCGAGCTCACTTCGGGAAAGCGAAAGCAAAGGACGCTTTTCTCCCTCTAACCGCTTTCGTCAGAGGAACGGGGGAAGTCACAGTGTTCTTTCTCTCACTGAGATACACACAATCTGACGTTGCCTCTGAGCTCCGTTGCTGGCAAAGAACTGAAACTGACATACACTCCTGTGGGGAAACACAGGGCTTTGCTAGGATTTCTCCAGGCAGTCTGTTTTCCCTGGGCCTCACTGTAGCAACACTATCTCGCCAGGGCAACACTGCATGGGATTTCCTCTGCCAGGAGAGAGCTGCTGCTTTGTAGATTGTGCTGGGAAACCTTGCTTTGGCAAGTGCCAATTGACCGCATTCAGGCAGAAAGAAAAGAGAATCGCAAGAGGCCTTTTCTCGCCGGCTGCTCTGCCAAGCCCTTCCAGCTAAAACTATGCCGTTGCTCCTCTGGAAGGATCCCTGCACCGCCACGTAGTTTTTCAGAAGAAGCCTTGCGTTTGCAAGAGCAAAGGAGGAATTCGTTGCAGGAAAGAGGAAGGAAAGAAAGTTTCTCTCCCTCTGCCTGCTTTGCTCAGAGGACTGGATGAAGTTAGGAAGTTCTCCCTTTCACTGAGAAACGTGCAGGCTGCTGTTGCCTGGGCGCTCTCTTCTTTGCAAAAGAGTCTGCAGTTCCACGCTTTGAACCGTGGAAAGGCGCCGGCTCTGCTAAGATTTCCCCCGGCGCTTCGTTTGCCCTGGGCCAAAGCGAGCCTTCACAATAGCTGAACGCTAACACTGCATACTCGTTCCACTTCCAGAACAGGGCTACCGCGAGGCAGTTCTCCAGGGGAAAACGGCCCTTCGCGAAGGCAGATCTGCCGAGCTCACTTCGGGAAAGCGAAAGCAAAGGACGCTTTTCTCCCTCTAACCGCTTTCGTCAGAGGAACGGGGGAAGTCACAGTGTTCTTTCTCTCACTGAGATACACACAATCTGACGTTGCCTCTGAGCTCCGTTGCTGGCAAAGAACTGAAACTGACATACATTCCTGTGGGGAAACACAGGGCTTTGCTAGGATTTCTCTAGGCAGTCTGTTTTCCCTGGGCCTCGCTGTAGCAACACTATTTCGCCAGGGCAACACTGCATGGGATTTCCTCTGCCAGGAGAGAGCTGCTGCTTTGTAGTTTGTGCTGGGAAACCTTGCTTCGGCAAGTGAAAATTGACCGCATTCAGGCAGAAAGAAAAGAGAATCGCAAGAGGCCTTTTCTCGCCGGCTGCTCTGCCAAGCCCTTCCAGCTAAAACTATGCCGTTGCTCCTCTGGAAGGATCCCTGCACCGCGACGTAGTTTTTCAGAAGAAGCCTTGCGTTTGCAAGAGCAAAGGAGGAATTCGTTGCAGGAAAGAGGAAGGAAAGAAAGTTTCTCTCCCTCTGCCTGCTTTGCTCAGAGGACTGGATGAAGTTAGGAAGTTCTCCCTTTCACTGAGAAACGTGCAGGCTGCTGTTGCCTGGGCGCTCTCTTCTTTGCAAAAGAGTCTGCAGTTCCAGGCTTTGAACCGTGGAAAGGCGCCGGGCTCTGCTAAGATTTCCCCCGGCGCTTCGTTTGCCCTGGGCCAAAGCGAGCCTTCACAATAGCTGAACGCTAACACTGCATACTCGTTCCACTTCCAGAACAGGGCTACCGCGAGGCAGTTCTCCGGGGGAAAACGGCCCTTCGCGAAGGGCAGATCTGCCGAGCTCACTGCGGAAAGCGAAAGCAAAGGACGCTTTTCTCCCTCTAACCGCTTTCGTCAGAGGAACGGGGGAAGTCACAGTGTTCTTTCTCTCACTGAGATACACACAATCTGACGTTGCCTCTGAGCTCCGTTGCTGGCAAAGAACTGAAACTGACATACATTCCTGTGGGGAAACACAGGGCTTTGCTAGGATTTCTCTAGGCAGTCTGTTTTCCCTGGGCCTCACTGTAGCAACACTATCTCGCCAGGCAACACTGCATGGGATTTCCTCTGCCAGGAGAGAGCTGCTGCTTTGTAGTTTGTGCTGGGAAACCTTGCTTTGGCGAGTGCCAATTGACCGCATTCAGGCAGCAAGAAAAGAGAATCGCAAGAGCCTTTTCTCGCCGGCTGCTCTGCCAAGCCCTTCCAGCTAAAACTATGCCGTTGCTCCTCTGGAAGGATCCCTGCACCGCCACGTAGTTTTTCAGAAGAAGCCTTGCGTTTGCAAGAGCAAAGGAGGAATTCGTTGCAGGAAAGAGGAAGAAAGAAAGTTTCTCTCCCTCTGCCTGCTTTGCTCAGAGGACTGGATGAAGTTAGGAAGTTCTCCCTTTCACTGAGAAACGTGCAGGCTGCTGTTGCCTGGGCGCTCTCTTCTTTGCAAAAGAGTCTGCAGTTCCAGGCTTTGAACCGTGGAAAGGCGCCGGGCTCTGCTAAGATTTCCCCCGGCGCTTCGTTTGCCCTGGGCCAAAGCGAGCCTTCACAATAGCTGAACGCTAACACTGCATACTCGTTCCACTTCCAGAACAGGGCTACCGCGAGGCAGTTCTCCGGGGGAAAACGGCCCCTTCGCGAAGGGAAGATCTGCCGAGCTCACTTCGGGAAAGCGAAAGCAAAGGACGCTTTTCTCCCTCTAACCGCTTTCGTCAGAGGAACGGGGGAAGTCACAGTGTTCTTTCTCTCACTGAGATACACACAATCTGACGTTGCCTCTGAGCTCCGTTGCTGGCAAAGAACTGAAACTGACATACACTCCTGTGGGGAAACACAGGGCTTTGCTAGGATTTCTCCAGGCAGTCTGTTTTCCCTGGGCCTCACTGTAGCAACACTATCTCGCCAGGGCAACACTGCATGGGATTTCCTCTGCCAGGAGAGAGCTGCTGCTTTGTAGATTGTGCTGGAAACCTTGCTTTGGCAAGTGCCAATTGACCGCATTCAGGCAGAAAGAAAAGAGAATCGCAAGAGGCCTTTTCTCGCCGGCTGCTCTGCCAAGCCCTTCCAGCTAAAACTATGCCGTTGCTCCTCTGGAAGGATCCCTGCACCGCCACGTAGTTTTTCAGAAGAAGCCTTGCGTTTGCAAGAGCAAAGGAGGAATTCGTTGCAGGAAAGAGGAAGGAAAGAAAGTTTCTCTCCCTCTGCCTGCTTTGCTCAGAGGACTGGATGAAGTTAGGAAGTTCTCCCTTTCACTGAGAAACGTGCAGGCTGCTGTTGCCTGGGCGCTCTCTTCTTTGCAAAAGAGTCTGCAGTTCCACGCTTTGAACCGTGGAAAGGCGCCGGGCTCTGCTAAGATTTCCCCCGGCGCTTCGTTTGCCCTGGGCCAAAGCGAGCCTTCACAATAGCTGAACGCTAACACTGCATACTCGTTCCACTTCCAGAACAGGGCTACCGCGAGGCAGTTCTCCGGGGGAAAACGGCCCTTCGCGAAGGGCAGATCTGCCGAGCTCACTTCGGGAAAGCGAAAGCAAAGGACGCTTTTCTCCCTCTAACCGCTTTCGTCAGAGGAACGGGGGAAGTCACAGTGTTCTTTCTCTCACTGAGATACACACAATCTGACGTTGCCTCTGAGCTCCGTTGCTGGCAAAGAACTGAAACTGACATACACTCCTGTGGGGAAACACAGGGCTTTGCTAGGATTTCTCCAGGCAGTCTGTTTTCCCTGGGCCTCACTGTAGCAACACTATCTCGCCAGGGCAACACTGCATGGGATTTCCTCTGCCAGGAGAGAGCTGCTGCTTTGTAGTTTGTGCTGGGAAACCTTGCTTCGGCAAGTGCCAATTGACCGCATTCAGGCAGAAAGAAAAGAGAATGGCAAGAGGCCTTTTCTCCGCCGGCTGCTCTGCCAAGCCCTTCCAGCTAAAACTATGCCGTTGCTCCTCTGGAAGGATCCCTGCACCGCGACGTAGTTTTTCAGAAGAAGCCTTGCGTTTGCAAGAGCAAAGGAGGAATTCGTTGCAGGAAAGAGGAAGGAAAGAAAGTTTCTCTCCCTCTGCCTGCTTTGCTCAGAGGACTGGATGAAGTTAGGAAGTTCTCCCTTTCACTGAGAAACGTGCAGGCTGCTGTTGCCTGGGCGCTCTCTTCTTTGCAAAAGAGTCTGCAGTCCACGCTTTGAACCGTGGAAAGGCGCCGGGCTCTGCTAAGATTTCCCCCGGCGCTTCGTTTGCCCTGGGCCAAAGCGAGCCTTCACAATAGCTGAACGCTAACACTGCATACTCGTTCCACTTCCAGAACAGGGCTACCGCGAGGCAGTTCTCCGGGGGAAAACGGCCCTTCGCGAAGGGCAGATCTGCCGAGCTCACTTCGGGAAAGCGAAAGCAAAGGACGCTTTTCTCCCCTTCTAACCGCTTTCGTCAGAGGAACGGGGAAGTCACAGTGTTCTTTCTCTCACTGAGATACACACAATCTGACGTTGCCTCTGAGCTCCGTTGCTGGCAAAGAACTGAAACTGACATACATTCCTGTGGGGAAACACAGGGCTTTGCTAGGATTTCTCTAGGCAGTCTGTTTTCCCTGGGCCTCACTGTAGCAACACTATCTCGCCAGGGCAACACTGCATGGGATTTCCTCTGCCAGGAGAGAGCTGCTGCTTTGTAGATTGTGCTGGGAAACCTTGCTTTGGCAAGTGCCAATTGACCGCATTCAGGCAGAAAGAAAAGAGAATCGCAAGAGGCCTTTTCTCGCCGGCTGCTCTGCCAAGCCCTTCCAGCTAAAACTATGCCGTTGCTCCTCTGGAAGGATCCCTGCACCGCGACGTAGTTTTTCAGAAGAAGCCTTGCGTTTGCAAGAGCAAAGGAGGAATTCGTTGCAGGAAAGAGGAAGGAAAGAAAGTTTCTCTCCCTCTGCCTGCTTTGCTCAGAGGACTGGATGAAGTTAGGAAGTTCTCCCTTTCACTGAGAAACGTGCAGGCTGCTGTTGCCTGGGCGCTCTCTTCTTTGCAAAAGAGTCTGCAGTTCCACGCTTTGAACCGTGGAAAGGCGCCGGGCTCTGCTAAGATTTCCCCCGGCGCTTCGTTTGCCCTGGGCCAAAGCGAGCCTTCACAATAGCTGAACGCTAACACTGCATACTCGTTCCACTTCCAGAACAGGGCTACCGCGAGGCAGTTCTCCGGGGGAAAACGGCCCTTCGCGAAGGGCAGATCTGCCGAGCTCACTTCGGGAAAGCGAAAGCAAAGGACGCTTTTCTCCCTCTAACCGCTTTCGTCAGAGGAACGGGGGAAGTCACAGTGTTCTTTCTCTCACTGAGATACACACAATCTGACGTTGCCTCTGAGCTCCGTTGCTGGCAAAGAACTGAAACTGACATACATTCCTGTGGGGAAACACAGGGCTTTGCTAGGATTTCTCTAGGCAGTCTGTTTTCCCTGGGCCTCACTGTAGCAACACTATCTCGCCAGGGCAACACTGCATGGGATTTCCTCTGCCAGGAGAGAGCTGCTGCTTTGTAGGTTGTGCTGGGAAACCTTGCTTTGGCAAGTGCCAATTGACCGCATTCAGGCAGAAAGAAAAGAGAATCGCAAGAGGCCTTTTCTCGCCGGCTGCTCTGCCAAGCCCTTCCACCTAAAACTATGCCGTTGCTCCTCTGGAAGGATCCCTGCACCGCGACCTAGTTTTTCAGAAGAAGCCTTGCGTTTGCAAGAGCAAAGGAGGAATTCGTTGCAGGAAAGAGGAAGGAAAGAAAGTTTCTCTCCCTCTGCCTGCTTTGCTCAGAGGACTGGATGAAGTTAGGAAGTTCTCCCTTTCACTGAGAAACGTGCAGGCTGCTGTTGCCTGGGCGCTCTGTTCTTTGCAAAAGAGTCTGCTGTTCCACGCTTTGAACCGTGGAAAGGCGCCGGCTCTGCTAAGATTTCCCCCGGCGCTTCGTTTGCCCTGGGCCAAAGCGAGCCTTCACAATAGCTGAACGCTAACACTGCATACTCGTTCCACTTCCAGAACAGGGCTACCGCGAGGCAGTTCTCCGGGGGAAAACGGCCCTTCGCGAAGGGCAGATCTGCCGAGCTCACTGCGGGAAAGCGAAAGCAAAGGACGCTTTTCTCCCTCTAAGCGCTTTCGTCAGAGGAACGGGGGAAGTCACAGTGTTCTTTCTCTCACAGAGATACACACAATCTGACGTTGCCTCTGAGCTAATACTATCTCTCTATG